>NC_056732.1:372148677-372401177 GCF_019279795.1 Protopterus annectens | reverse complement strand
GTACATCTGTAAGATTCTGTTGAGAACATTATACATCTGTAAGATTCTGATCAGAACATGGTACATCTGTAAGATTCTGTTGAGAACATGGTACATCTGTAAGATTCTGATCAGAACATGGTATAACTGTAAGATTCTGTCGAGAACATGGTACATCTGTAAGATTCTGTTGAGAACACACTGTATCTGTAAAACATGGTCACAATGTCAATGGACATTTACATAACTTAACTCCCACCTACATTGGAACAGTTGGGATAGGAATAAGCAGTTCTGAATTTGAGGTCATTGCACTTTCCTTGAAAAGGGTGGATTGCTCTCTGCAAGTTAGGGGAAGCAGCTACCTTAGGGAGAAGCATTTAATTTCCTTGGGGTCTTTTTCACAAGTGAGTTTAGGGGGAACTAACAGGCTGACCACTGCATCAGAGCACCAGTGGTGGTTTTGCAGACATTGTGACACACTGTGGAAGTGAATCCAGTGCTGAAACCTAAGACAAAGCTGACCATTTACCAGTCTATATCTTCATCCTCTCCTGTTGTCATGTACTATTGGGTACTGAGTGAAAGGTTGAGATCATAGATACAAGCAGGTAAAATAAGTTTTTTTGTAGGGTTACTGGGCTCACTGTCTCTCTCTCTCTCATCTTTCGGCTGTTCCCATTAGGGGTCGCCACAGCGGATAATCTATTTCCATTTCTTCCTGTCCTCTGCATCTTGCTGTGTCTCACCAACCACCTGCATGTCCTCTCTCACCACATCCGTAAACCTTATCTTAGGCCTTCCTCTTTTCCTGTTACCTGGTAGCTTCATTCTTAGCATCCTTTTCCCAATATACTCAGCATTCCTCCTCAGCACATGTCCAAACCAATGTAATTTTGTCTCTCTGGCTTTGTCTCCAAACCTTCCAACCTGAGCTGACCCTCTAATATACTTATTCCTAATCCTGTCCACCCTTGTCACACCCAGTGCAAATCTTAACATCTTTAACTCTGCCACATCCAGCTCTAACTCCTGCCTTTTTGTCAATGCCACTGTGTTCAACCCATATAACATAGCTGGTCTGACTACCCTCTTGTAGACCTTCCCTTTCACTCTTACTGGTACTCGTTTGTCACAAATCACTCCTGACACTCTTCTTCACCCACTCCATCCTGCCTGTACTCTCTTCTTCACCTCTCTTCCACATTCACCATTACTCTGAACTATTGATCCCAAGTATTTAAACTCATCCACCTTCGCCACCTCTACCCTTGCATCCTCACCATTCCTCTATCCTTCCTCTCATTCGCACACATATATTCTGTCTTAGTCCTGCTGACCTTCATTCCTCTTCTCTCTAGAGCATATCTCCATCACTCCAGGGTCTCCTCTACCTGTTCCCTACTCTCACTACAGATCACAATGTCATCTGCAAACATCATAGTTCACGGGGACTCCTGTCTGATCTCGTCTGTCAACCTGTCCATCACCAATGCAAATAAGAAAGGGCTTAGAACTGATCCTTGATGTAATCCCACCTCCAACTTAAACGCATCCGTCACTCCCACTGCAGACCTCACCGCTGTCACACTACCCTCGTACATATCCTGTACCACTCTTACATACTTCTCTGACACTCCCGACTTCCTCATACAATACCACAACTCCTCTCTAGGCACCCTGTCATATGCTTTCTCTAAGTCTACAAAAACACAATGCAACTCCTTCTGACCTTCTCTGTACTTCTCCATCAACACTCTCAGAGAAAACATTGCATCTGTAGTGCTCTTTCCCGGCATGAAACCATACTGCTGATCACTAATCATCACATCCCTTCTTAACCTAGCTTCCACTACTCTTTCCCATAACTTCATGCTGTGACTGATCATTTTAATCCCTCTGTAGTTACTACAGCTCTGCACATTACCCTTATTCTTAAAAATCGGTACCAAAAGACTTTTTCTCCATAACCCAGGCATCCTCTCACTTTCCAAAATTTCATTAAACAATCTGGTTAAAACCTCCACTGCCATTTCACCTAAACACCTCCATGCTTCCACAGTTATGTCATCTGGACAAACAGCCTTTCCATTCTTCATCCTCTTCATAACTATCCTTACTTCCTCCTTGCTAATCCATTGCACTTCATGATTCACTTTGCCCACATCATTCAACCTTCTCTCCCTCTCATTCTCTTCATTCATCAACCCCTTAAAGTACTCTTTCCATCTGCTCAACACACTCTCCTCGCTTGTGAGTATGTTTTCCTCATTATCCTTTATCACCTTTACCTTCTGCACATCTTTCCTAGCTTGGTCCCTCTGTCTAGCCAATCTGTACAGGTCCTTTTCTCCCTCCTTAGTGTCCAACCTTTCATACAACTCACTGCCCATGACACTATAAGGGACTCAGCAATCTAACAGGATCGTGGGGTAGAACCATTGCACCTCAGGATTAAGAGGAGCCAAGTAAGGCTGTTTCAGTACCCTATTACAGTGCCCCCTTGGACCCTCTTTTAAGAGGTCACTAGTTACAGTCTGTTTGGAAGAGACCTTGGAGCAGACTGTGAACTTGCTAGATAAATTGTATCAGCTGGCTTATGTACACTTCCCCATCAAGAAGATGTAGACTCTTGTTGGGGATAGTGAAGTCTGGTTCGTCCTGCTTGGCTTACTCCCACAACAACACTCACCAGGAAAAGTGGTTAGAAAATGGATGGATAAATGGATAATAGTAAGTAATGAGTTAGTAACAACTGTAAGGGTGGGGCATTCATGAGCACACCACTGATGTTCTTCATCTCACATTGCTGCAGTCCTAACACTTGGGTAGTCCGCTGTCCCTCGGTCGGCCCGAATATCAGAGTATAAGGCTGACGTTGGTCAAGGCGCATTTGACTGACATCAGAACGTCAGGGTACAAATGCGCATGACCGACGTCATATCCTCAGTCTTTTTTGCCGCATGGTCCGATGCAGAAGCAGTGTTGCAAGTGCCGTTCGGCGTTCTGAAATTTTTCGAATTCGGAGTTTCAGACCGAAGTCAGAGTTGGTTAAGTACCCCGTTGGGGAATATTTTGTTTTTTTCTTGCCTCAGTGGTTTACCGGATGTCAGGAAAAGTGAATAACTGTATTTCTTGTGGGAAACAGATACCGCATAGGGATTACCATAATTTGTGTATACCTTGTTTGGGACCTGAGCACGACGTTGTTGGGTGTCGCTTTTGTGCTAGGTTCAATAAACGCACTATAAAGTGAAGGTTGGATTGTGCCAGGTTGGTCTTTGGGAAGCGGTGCAATTACAATATGCCGTCGGATGCTCCGACGCCGGCTTCCTCAAAGAAGCGCAAGGACAAGGCAGTTAAACCTAGGTTAGAGGAGTCGTCCGAACCGGACGCCGGTTCTTTAGAGCGTCAGTGGAACCGGTGGTTCCGGACGGAGGCCTCTCTGGAGTCCCGGGAAGAAACTTTGATTTTACAGGATGTGGCCTCCCAGGAGGCAGGTCAGGCTGTAGGGGCTTCTCAGATAACTGTACTCCCTCCCTTCCTAAGGGGTCTAGGCCCTCTCTTTCTGCTTCCAAGGCTTCTCCTAGAGGCAGGTCTAGTTTAGCTTCTGTGGGTGTCACTCCTAGTTCTTCAGGTTCTGTGCCCAAGAAGCACATGCTTAAAATGGCAGAAGATTTAATTACTTTAATTAGAGGCTCTATGCCCCCTCCTGATAAGAGGCCTAGGATGGAACCAGTGTTGGGGGATTATGAGCAGGCTTCGGATGTGTCTGAGTCTTCGGCTGAAGACTTGCAGGAGTATTCTCATTATTCTGATTCTGATGTGGATGATTCTACTCCTTCTGCTTCTCCTCCTGAGGATTTTTCTTTTTCAGAGACCCTTCACTCCATGAGAGAGCATTTTAAATGGGAAGGTCAGAACTTCTCTGATTCCAGGAAAAGGCTTAGGGAATTTTTGTTTTTACCCCAGTATAGGCCTTTGGCTATACCTCCTGTTCTGAATGTGGTGGAAGATGTGTTTGCAGAGGCTTCTCTTAATCCTGATTCTTTGCCTCCTGCTCCTGTTAAACCAGATAGGTATTACAGGGTGCCTGAAGCTCATAAGTATCTTTTTAAGAGTCCTAGGGTAGACCCAGAAACTGTTAGTCAGGGGCCTAAGGGTGTTAAGGCTTCTGTTGTCAAGAATCCGGTTCCTGCAGATAAAGAGGCCAGGGCCTTGGATAGATGGGGAAAGAAAGTTTATACTTCTTCCACTCTAGCCATGAGAGCTTTGAATTGCCAGTTTCACATGTTGAAATATCAAAATTATCTCCTTTCACAGTTGAAATCTAAGGTTGATGCTCTGGCGGAAGGTATTGATTGTAAAGAGTTACAAGATTTAGTGCATGTTTCTGAACAGGTGGGTAAGCATTCTTTGCAATGTGGTTTTGATGCTGTGCAGGCCTCATCTAGGGTGGCTGCCACTGGGTCAGTTCTTCGCAGGCATGCCTGGCTGAGGGATCAAAATTTATCTGACCATGTTAAAACTAGGATTTTGGATGCCCCTTTGCAATCTGATGTCTTGTTTGGTTCTCCTGTTGAGGCAGTGTTAAAGAAAATGGAAGACAAGGCTAAGTCTATGCAGACTGTTAAAGATTTTTTGCAGGTTCAGCCTCCAAAGTTTAGTAGAAATTGGCCTACTAAGGGGTGGACGTATCCTTCTTATGATTCCCAGTCTAGGGGTAGATCTAGACGTGGCAGGGGCAGAGGTCAGGGCTCTTTCAGGCCTAGAACAGGGAGTTCTCCTGCACAGTCTTGGTGAGGGCAGGGGTCAGTCCTTTCGTAAACAGACCCAATGACCTACCTTTTCAGCTGCCAGAACCTTCTCGCCTGGCAGCACCTTTGGGAGGAAGGTTGGCACTTTTCAAAGAAAATTGGAGTTTGATTACCCAAGACAGATGGGTATTGGATATCATACATCACGGTTACAGGTTTTATTTCCATACCTTGCCCCCTTTCAAAGGCATGCCAGACATTCCTCCTCAACAAAGAATAGAGGCTCACAAGCAAATTTCTCTGTTACTCCAAATAGGGGCCATACAGCCGGTTCCTATGCCAGAAAGGGGCCTAGGATTTTATTCTCGCCTGTTCCTTGTACCAAAAAAGGGGAACACGTGGAGACCAATTTTGGATTTATCTATCCTCAACACTTATCTGGACATTCCCAAGTTCAAAATGTTGACGTTACAACAGCTTTTACCTCTGCTGGGCAAGGATCACTGGATGGTAACTTTGGATCTCAAGGAGGCTTACCTTCATGTTCCTATCAGGCTAAGTTGCAGGAAGTATCTGCGTTTTCGGACTGGGACTTCTCACTATCAGTTCTCTGCATTGCCCTTTGGCTTATCTACTGCGCCCAGAGTATTTACGAAAGTTCTGGCTCTAGTGATAGCTTTCTTCAGGCTGAAAGGAATACAAATCTATCCTTATTTGGACGATTGCCTGATTCTGGCTCAAGGAAGGGACGAGCTTCTTCGTCATTTGGAATATGTGATAGCAGTGCTAAGATGCCTGGGGTATTCTGTGAACAAAATAAAGTCCAGTCTAGTACCCTCTCAAGACATGTGCTTTCTGGGTGTAAGACTGAATACAGCATCCCAGATGGCCTTTCTAACCCCGGACAAACAAAAGAATCTTTCCCTTTACTTCCATCATCTATCTCTTCAGTCCGGGCTGACTGCAAGGACAGTCCTTCAAGCCTTAGGGTTCATGGCATCTTGTATTCTGGTGCTTCCCAATGCCAAACTGCATATGAGGAAGTTGCAATGGTATCTCAAAAATGTATGGACACAGCACTGCCAGGATCTGGACACTGTCATTCCAATAATACCTTGCATTCAAAAGGAATTTTGTGGTGGGCTCAGGAATGTCACCTAAACAAGGGACTCTCTGTGACCCGGCCAGAGGCGAGTCAAATTTTAACGACAGATGCCTCGGACAAAGCTTGGGGAGCTCATCTAAGCGGAAAGTGGATACAAGACAAGTGGCCTGTCAGACTACAGCATCTACATATCAACTTGAAGGAGATGTTAGCAGTCCAGTTTGCATTAATAGCTTTCAAGGATTTACTTCTTCCAGGGCAGGTGTTGATTCAAACAGACAACACAACTGTCATGTGGTACATCAACAAGCAAGGGGAACACATTCTTATCCTCTATGCAGGCAAGCAATGATTTTGTGGGAGACTGCTCTCAGTTTACAACTAAGTCTTCAGGCGAGGTTTCTGCCGGGAGCACAGAACTCCTTAGCAGATGTGTTAAGCAGACAAATCATGGATCCCCACGAGTGGAAACTGGATCTTCATGTATTTCAGAAATTGACAGTGTCCTGGGGAACTCCAGACATAGATCTGTTCGCTTCTCCACTAAACCACCAGCTGCCAAAGTTTTGCACAAAGAGGTTTCATCCCACAGCTTGGAAAGTGGATGCTCTTTCTTTCAGTTGGAAAAATCTTCATGTGTATGCCTTTCCACCTCTGCCTCTCCTCCCAAAGGTACTTCTGAAGGTCAGACAGGACAAGCCAAGGATGATTTTGATAGCTCCAGATTGGCCTCGACAGCACTGGTACCCATTACTGAGAAGTCTAGTACGGAAGCCTCCATGGCCTTTGCCTTTGATTCCACATCTGTTGTCCCAGGAGGACAGTCATTTGCTCAATGTCAAACTTCACTCTCTTCACCTAACAGCCTGGCATATTCTGTTTTAAACCATAGAGGGTCGCAACTTCCACAACAAGTTTTGAATGTGATTTTGGAAGCTAGAAGGCCTAGTACAAGGAAAGTGTATGCAGATAAATGGAAGAGATTTTTGTTTTGGAGTGCAGCTAAGGATTTGGATGTTTCTGAGCCTGATTTGAGTGTGGCTCTTCAATATCTTACTGAGTTGTTAGACAAAGGTTTGTCCTTCTCTTCTATTAAGATTCATGCTGCAGCAATTTCAGCTCACTACGACTGTGACCCACCATTGTTTTCTCATCCTTTGTTCAAGCAATTTCTTAGAGGGGCAAAGAATATAAGACCCCACGAAGGGCTCCTACTCCTGCTTGGGATCTCAATTTTGTGTTGGAGAAACTCACTCTACAACCTTTTGAGCCTGCAGCTACTGCTGAGTTGAAATATTTGTCATGGAAGACTGCTTTTTGTTGGCCATTACCTCTGCAAGAAGGGTTTCTGAATTGCAGGCCCTTATGGCAGTTGAGCCTTTCTTAATTTTCCATAAGGATAGGGTATCTTTACGCACTAATCCTTCCTTTATGCCTAAAGTGGTTTCTAGTGTGGCTTTAAACCAAACTATTCATTTGCCTACTTTTATGCAAATCCCCAAAATAAAGGGGAAACGATTTTGCACACTTTAGATGTACACAGGCAGTTGCGATATTATTTGGACAGAACTAAAGGGTTCAGACAATCTCAGCAGTTATTAGTTTCTTTTGCTTTGTGTTCTCAGGGCAAGCCCGTGTCAAAACAAACTATTTCTAAGTGGATTGGATTTTGCATTGCTTTCTGTTATTCCCATCATGGCAAAGAGATTCCAGCTGGGATTAGGCCTCATTCCACTAGGGCTACTGCCACTTCAACAGCTTTTGAGGGGTGGCAACTAAGGATATTTTGGAGGCAGCCACTTGGAGTTCAGTGCATACCTTCTCTAGGCATTACCACCTTCCATTGTACTCTAAATCCAGGGCTGGTTTTGCCACTGCTGTGTTGCAGGGCATTTTGGCGGCTCCTGCTTCATTATAGTTTAGCCATCCTCCCTTACCTCTGCTTTGGGATTCTACCCAAGTGTTAGGACTGCAGCAATGTGAGATGAAGAACATAGTACAGTTTTGTACCTACCATAAATGTAGATGTTCAAGATCCACATTGCTGCAGTCCAATACCCTCCCTCCTTCCCTCTGTAGTTTGAGGTGGTTGTGTGGGTTGGGTTATCCATCTGAGGTATATTGTGTATATTGTATATATTGTATATATTGTACATATTTTTGGTGTTAGGCTGGTTGGTTGTTTAGTTGTTGTCTATGGGTTTTGACCTTTCTTTTTAGGGTCTTCTGACATCTGGGGCAAGAAAAGACTGAGGATATGACGTCGGTCATGCGCATTTGTACCCTGACGTTCTGATGTCAGTCAAATGCGCCTTGACCGGCGTCAGCCTTATACTCTGATATTCGGGCCGACCGAGGGACAGCGGACTACCCAAGTGTTAGGACTGCAGCAATGTGGATCTTCGAACATCTACATTTATGGTAGGTACAAAAGTGTACTTTTTGCCTTGTGTGATACTATACATGCTTTGCTGCATGTGTGTGTGTGTGTGTGTGTGTGTGTGTGTGTGTGTGTGTGTGTGTGTGCGTGCGTGCGTGCGTGTGTGTGTGTGTATGTTTTCGCTTGAAAGCCATTTGGCCAGCTAATTGTGCTGCCAAGTAAGTTTCTTAAGTGCTGACATAACAAAATATCATCTTAGTTTTTTCATTGTCTACAAATCCACAGCTAATAAATGCACCACAACATTTCAGTGTTTTTTTTTGTGTGTGTGTGTGTGTGTGTGTGTGTGTGTGTGTGTGTGTGTGTGTGTGTGTGTGTGTATAAATAAATATATATATATATATATATATATATATATATATATATATATATACATATATACATATATACATATAGATAGATATACATGCATACACATAGGTCTACTTCATAACACCAAAATTACATAACGTTGAATTTCATAACATTGAGACCATAAAATCGAAAATTCAAAACACTGAAAACCCAAAACATTGAAAACTCAGAACATTGAAAGTTTGCTGCATAACATTGAAAACTACATTGCACAAGTAAATAAGATTCCCTCCACCGACAACAACACCTAACAAACACACTTTCTGCTGTGTTTCTCCAGGGGGGGCAAGCCCCCCTGCACTCTGCCCCCACACCCCCCGCAAATTAAATATACTAACTCCAAGACCGCACTACAGTGGAAGAAAGTTAATTTCCTAATTTAATGAGTGAAAATTCACTAAAGCAACAATCTGTATTGCCTGTGCCAGCTTTCTGTCTGTTTGAGTGACCGTGGCTCAAAATTTGCTGTTTGGAACAAGATTGCCAAAGCCAAAACTCAAGGCAGCAGTCATATGTTAAGAAAACCTCTTTCTATGCTCAACAGCATTAACTGGTCCCTTATGTTAAAGAAGTTCTGTAGGATTTTAGTGACACCTTCCTTGAAAATGAGCTCTCTGGTTCCATTTTGACTTGGTAAGGTGAGAGCACACTCTTAATATGGAATTATACTTGAAGTGGAATATCTAGTGGTAGATGGTGACAAAAATGGAAGCAGTATGCAAGTGATAAAACACAAAACATATTTAACCTATTAGGTATACTAACAACTTTATAACAGGTACATTCCTGTTGTAGTTAAGAAAGGCATCAGTACTTCATTAACCTTCAAGAAAAGAACATTAAAAACTCAAACTGGCATACTGTCAGGCCATTCTTAAATTCCTTCCCTTCCCTGTGTATATATACATGGAATAATGACACAGACAAATATACCTAGTAAATGCTTTTGAGCAGCATTTAAACAACTGTGTATGCAAAGCTTACTGTAAGACTATGCACCTACATCACAGCAGTTTGCTAAGTAGAGGAACATGCATACCCAGTTAAAATGAAGTACAATAATGCACTTAGTTTCAGTCTCAGCATGGCTAAATATGAAGTGATTATGAAGCGGCTGTTCAGAATCAAAACCTCTGAGTCAGCAAAACCCATTTACCTCACTCCCAGTTATTTACATCCAACAGTGTCTACAATATGTATTCCCCTTATGTGCATCATTAGTAAATACTTAATTGAAAGGATTGTAATTCATTGTTCAATAGTGGCTACAGTTTTTTCTATTCACATAGGAAAACAGATGGTTGGGACAAACTTAATGACATATGAAATCACTGTAGTGGAACACCTGCGGCAGTAAGCAGATGATAACTGTTTTATGTTTTGTTCCGGTTGTTCCATCAGCCAACATCTTCATCTTGCAGCAGTCGGTCACTAAACTGTAAGCTTGACCTGGTCAGTCTGGCCTGTTTTTGGTATAAATAAGACAACAGCTATGTTTTTATGCCACATAAGCCCGATAGTGATGCTCGATTCCTCTCAACTGTGTATCAGCTTCTCATAAGAAATTCCTGTCAGTCTCATGCAAGAATATAAGTATTTCAGAGTGGACATATACAACAGATTTACTTTGCCAAAGCACTGTCTGTATCTATGCCACCCAGCCATACTCTCCAGATGCTGAAAATCATGGACATCTGCACCAAAGTAGGGACGCACAATTAGCATGCAAATGTGCAGATTTGGTGCTCATTATTAGCATGCAGTATACAGATGGTGCTCATAATGCGCATGCAGTGTAGATATTTGGTACATGTAATTAGTACACAATGTACATATCTGGTACACATAGCAAGCAATGTACATGTTCACCAGCTCATGGCTTCCCTCATTTATATGAAGTTTTGTAGGTAAGGCATCCACAACCATAGAATAGCATTGACAGTGGTACAAGAAAGAAATAAAAAAGAAACCTCCAGTGCTGCACTGATTGTGTAATCACAGCAAGGCACTTGGTAAAAATTCTGGTATCTTAAGAGAACTCAAAGGTGCTGAGATACTAGGAAGTATTTCTTCATGAAAAACATCTTTGCAGATTGAAAAAAAAATTTGTAAGGTAGTAATGATAGGCTCAAAATCAGTGGCAATATTAAATTACTGAGTCATGTTCATTACTATTGAATGAACTAAATGAGACATTTATGCTGCTTTTATTAAAAAATATCTTCACTAGTGGAATATAAAAGCTAATGTTCCCAGTGTTCAACACTAGTAAAGCATCTTGCTTAAGCACGGTGCCTGTTGTAAGGCATTGCAATGCATCTGCCTGTGAATGCAACAGTAAAAATGTAACTTAGCAGTTATGCTTGCATCACTGCTCATTCTATTGCATGTGATACACACAAATTGTATTTATTGATCTGTAGCAGCAGTATATATTAATAGGCAAAACCAAAGCTATTGTGAGGCAGCAAATTATGAAATAACCATTACTTAATTTACTAATGATAGTGTTTGACCCTAGACTGCTGTGAGACTTAAAAATCTCACAAACTGATGCTATCATATAGACAAGAATATAATCACAGCGGGTGCTACTTTAAAAGGTAATATACAAGGGGATAGAGAGTGAGAGACAACCATAATACAGTACCTGTTTAATATCTCATCTGTAGTACATGGCAGGATAAGATGCTTACACAATACTAATTCACAACTATGAGTTTCTAAGTATAATTAACCACAGCCTTTGGCAGTATTCAGCTGGCATAACTGCAAGGAAATACTGTTGCTAACCTGCCATTTAACTCTCTCAAAATCTGCAATAACATGCAAAAGATTGCAGATGGTCTGTTCGTTTTTACCTGGGGCTGACTTGGTTGATGAGCTGTTCTGAATAGGAGGACACCTGACAATTCATTAATACTATTAATCTACAGAAAGCAAATAGAGACATAAGCAGCATACACCTGTCTTGGTGGATAAAGGCAATACCTAAGTGAATTCAGTAATTTAATATTCTGTTTTTGTAGGTGAGAGCAGAAACGTACCAAAAAAAAAAAAAAACTCACATATTGGAGAAGTAGGGCAGTGAATGTGTAACAATGCCAGCATAGCTAACTGGAGTTTTGTAAAGAATTATATGTCATTTGTATATCGAACTGATTCTACTGGTGCTTGTGTTGAAAATGTATTTGTAAAGGTGCTTGTGTTAAAAAAAATGTACCAACAGTGGGTCCTGCTGGACAGAAAAAGAAATGCATCTGTACATCAGACTGTATTGTACCTGTTGGCATTAATATTGTAACAGTGGATACTGGAAGAGAAGAAGTTGAGCTCACCCCAAGTTAATTTTTAGAAAAATATCCTGAAATTAAATTACGTAATTTAGGCCATAAAGATTGTATCTCAGAGGTCCCAGTGCAGCCAGAGACAAAAGGTCTGTACTGGAAAACTTTCTGTATTGTTTTTGGGGGTGAACTAATTGCCACTCTGGAAGGTTGGAAGTTTGAAATTGTTTTATGACTTCCAGAAACTGGGACAAATCTTAGTAAAGCACTGTCTCTGTGTATGGTAACATATTTGTGCGAGATTCTTGTTCAGTTTCTAGTAACGGGGGTAGTATGGGATTCTGAAGTCAGATGACCAGATGTATGTGATGTCATTCTATAATCCAGCACAACAATGATGCTTTAATACTGGATGAGGCAAGTGTCAGGGCAGTCTGTTTTTGTAACCTGACAAAGAAGGCTCTCTCATTCACTTCATCTTACCTTACTTTCGTAAGTAACCAGAGAATAGTAGTTCTTCAGATCAGTCAGAAAAATATAGTGAGATTAGTTAAGTACCGTTTTTCTGTATTTGTGTGAATCTATTCATCTGTGTTATTTTAATATTTATTTATTTATTTATTTTTTATTTTATTTTTTATTTTTTTAAATTTTTGTAAAATAAAATAAATAAAAATGTAATATTTCCTGTGATTGAAACTCTGGAGTTTTATTGTAAATAGATGCTTAGTATTTGCATGTTCTTTTATTATTTATTAGTAAATATATTTAAACTTCTCATTGTGGCTGGTCCTTTAGAGAATATTTTAACTTTTGAGAGTACTTATATTTATTTGGGGACACTATGGCCTTGCTGCATTGGTCAAACACTGCCATTTGTATTAATATTCATTTCACTCAGTATAATTGGGTACCCTTGTAAGAGCCTTAGGGTAGCTGGGAGTGTCTGGTGGCAGTAACTACCTTATAGTCTGGGCAAAGCATAGCAGAGCAAGTAAATATGTGCCAGCCTTTCCCGAGCATGTATGAGTGTATTTTTGTGTGTGTGTGTGTGTGTGTGTGTGTGTGTGTGTGTGTGTGTGTGTGTGTGTGTGTGTGTGTGTAGATCAAATCTAAAGAGTTTGTGCATTAGCTACTTTAAGCAGGGACATAGTGCACTGGTTTCACAGAAAGAGTGTTGGAGGACTTGGCTTGGACACTCAGCTGAGGACTCAACTCTACAGCTGTACCAGTGGGGAGTCTTACTGGGGGCCTGGAGAGACAGAGGGAAACTCAGACCCCAGACTAAGTGTGTTCCTGTGTGCTTTTAAGGGAAATTGTGCTTGATGCAGAGATCTGCATCAGGAAATACTGTGTGTATCTGTCTTTGTTCCAAGTGAACTTCCCTCACGGTGTCAGTGGTGAGGATTTAGGCTCCATTGATTACTGACCCGGAGGGGAGATGTCACATGTGCAAGAATCACAGTTAAATTAGCTACTACTGGTAACTGTGGGCAGTTTTTATTACAGTTGATTTGGGTCTTGTATAACTGGGACTTGCAGGTTTTAAATTAGAATTCAGGGGCTGTGTAGGAACTTTCCTTGAAAACTGGGTCATCCCAAGAAAGTTAGGACACTTGAGAGCTAAGTGTGTAGCTATTGGTAGACAAGAACCTCTTCCTAAGAGCAAATTCCCCATAGAGATGTGGATATTTAGATGATACGTATTTGTCAGGCCCTAGATGCAATTAAGAAATGCAATAAGGGCAGTGATGCCACTTTCTTAGCATGTATTCAAACTGTAAAACAGCTGCCACAGCAACCTATGTGAACAAACAGACAACTTGAAAACCCTTTTAGACCAGGTGTTACTGAACAACTAGCCCTGCCATTATGTAGGTGCCCATGTCATATAAATTAGCATGCTTCTTTTTTTACTATTACGGGTAGGTACATTTTCTAAAAGAAGCATTAGCACAATCACTGTTTGCAGGCAAGTAAGAAGGAAAATCCAAAGGGGGTGAGGGAGAGATGTATAACATTTTGGTAAATAAATACATTCAATTTCATAGTAAATATTTATGATTTAATTCATTATTCATACCAATAGGATAAATAGTATTAAATATTAAAACTATCCAACAACAAATCTTTCTTTCTTTCTACATTTATATGTAATAAAAAATCTCAGCATTTTGGAATCACATTTATGTTCATAGAAAAAGTACTCCACAACAGAACTAGTTGCTGCAGCATTTTTAATACCCTCAGGTATTCCAAAAGCCATAGTCTGACCATCCTAGTAGCCTGTCAAATATATCTCACAAGGAACATCGTTGTTATGCATTAACAAAAATCTAACGGCATTATATTATGAATGGCATTGTTACCTTTGTTGTTGCGTATTATTTTTCCTGCCAAGTGATCTTGAAAAGACACTTGTAAGTTGTTCTGTTTTCAAAATTTTCACCTAATGCTTTTAGTTCTTTATTATACTGCTAAGCTGTTGTGTTTTAGGAATGTTACTGTTTATAAAGTTTTTTTGTTACAATGCTTAGCTTCAACTCCATCTCATTGTTAACCCTAAGGTTGTATTATTTAATGTACCCAGGCTATGATTGAAAAGGGACAGTAGGCCATCTCACCTACCCAATTAACAAATTACAAATAAACTAAATAAATAAATAGACCAGTACTGTCTACAGTACTAGGGATGTTTGAGGAATCATTAGTAGCAAACATTGTAGAGTGAACAAGTTTATCCATAACACATGAAGAATTTTTATAAGAAATAGATGTATCATTGGTTTACATTCATTTCAATGAATCACAGAAAATCTTTTATGAAAAAATTACCGTTATTTACCGCAGTTTAATATGCCGAACGGTATAAATGTCGAATGGAACAAACAGTGACGGTTGACATTTGCATTGTTTTTTTCTTTTTTTTCATATTGTTGGGAAATTCAAACACAACCCAAAACCACCAAGTGTGCAAGGGTGTATGTCAGATGTTCGAGTTTTCGGAAGCTCAAATTCATATGGTCGGGACCATATGATTGAGTTTCCAAAAACTCAAACATAAAAAAAAGTGCATAAAAACACAAAAATCTACCTCTTTTATGTTTTTGTAGGGAGGGGTAAGCCTCACTGCACCCCTCCCATGTGGGGGGGTTATGCCTCCCACCCCCTATATATATATATATATATATATATATATATATATATATATATATATATATATATATATATATATATATATATATATATACATATACAGCAACTCTGAGATTGCAGTACAGTGAGAAAAAGGGTAAATTACCTGATCCTTACTGTACAGTGATCTATCATATGGTCTCCACCATATGAATTTCGAGTTTTTGAAAGCTCGATCAAGTGACAGGGAACCATGTGCAATCATAAATATAGCAGCAGTCTTCAAAATGTTGACTTGTCATGTTGAACGACTCCATCTTTTCAATGAAATTTATTAAGAATATTAAGGTACAACTTTTCAATACTTCAGGTATATGCCTTCATGTAATTCATATTCAGTGTTGTGCAAGTCTGCAATATGAATGTAAACCTGAATCATCGGGTAAAATGTTAACAAGGACAGTGTCACTAAATAAATGTTTTCTTAAATTCTAGCAGGGTGCATATTTCAAAACAAAATATATCTCCCCCTTAGGAATAACTTTCTTATACCTGAAGTTCACAAGACTCCTTCTACATATATGCTTATATAACAACCCTCAATAAGGAGGTAGTTAATAGTTCCTCCTGTCATGTAATCTACTGTAAATGTCAGCAGCAACTATACTAGCAATAATATACCGAGTACAGTGTCTGCTGGCCTTTTTTCCCACTTTTCTGAGAGTTAAAAAAGTTCAGTTACAGGCTTGCTGTTCCTGAACTGTTTGAAAGTTTCTGTGAGGCCATTTTTGCTTGGGCTGAAGGAGGGTCTCTCTGTTCATCAGTGGCAGTGACTAACATTGAGCAGCTTCCCTGCCCCCCGTAGAGGTGGTTACTGACTTGAAACTGTAGTTTTATTTTCCCTTTTGGGTCTATTCCTGCTTCTTTCCAGCCCCTGCTATCAAGCACGCTTTAACGTGCTTTAGCACGATTTAGCGCGGAGTTGCCACTAGAGCAGCATCGGGCAGCGCCGGTTAAACAAGGTTAAACTCTTTCTGGCTCCAGAAAGTCTGTTCCCTTAGAACTGCTCTGTTAGGAACCTAAACAGTTTACACCTACACTAAAAAGTGCAGCACTTGTTCCAAATAGCTTTTTCTTCTCAAAAAGCTCAGCACTTGTCTTATAAGCATATCCCTTGTCTTATAAGCATTCTCTTTGCAGGTCAAGCACTCCTATATTATACAAATCTCTCACTAGCAAAACCCCCCAGGAGTGCTCACTTCCCTGCTAAGCCCACTACTTTTCTGTCTCATACCAACTCATAATTCTTTCTAGCATGTCGAAGGGTCAGATGCTGGCGTCCTCTCCTGCCCATTTGGTGAATCTGGGAATTCTGAGACAATGTTACAATTGCCTCATGTACACGGACAACCATCTCCTCCTCCCATGTAACACTAACACTTGTGAGAGATGCAGCTATTTAGCCAGACTGGAGGCTGAGCTCTCTCAACTCAGGACTGGCAAGACCAGGCAGGAGGAGAAGGCAACTACACACACCACAATACCAGTCTCACATAACTCAACCACACCACTGAATCAAACACATAAACACACTAAGACATACTCGGAGGCTCTGAGTAAAAATTTACCTAAACAGCAGAGGCCTCCAAAGCAGACACCCAAGCAACTGCAAACTCAATACACCACACAAACAACACATAAACAACAAAATCAGTGTGCAAAGCAGTCACTGCCCTTAAGGCCAAATACAACACCAAACATACTTGTCATAGGTGACTCCATAGTCAGACACACTGACGTCCCGCTCACCAGACTGAGTAAGGAGAAGTTCACAGTAAGCTGCCTGTCGGGCGCTAGAATCTGCCACATAACACAAGCACTCAGGTCTCTCAACAGCAGGTACAAGTACGACTCAGTCATTGTCCACGCTGGTGTCAACGACCTGAGACGTACCTCCTTGGACTACATGAAAAGAGACATTGAGGAGCTCTCTGATTACGTAGCCCAGGCAGGTATGACCCTGACCTTGAGCAGTATCCTACCTTCACCTAGAATGATGCCACAATACAGTGATAAGATGATCAGCTTTAATAATTGGCTTAAATTCTGATGTCATTCAAAGGGGATCCAATGTCTGTCTGCCTGGGATGACATGCTGGACAAGCCACGCTGCTCGCAAGGGATGGCTTGCACCTGTCACCCTAGGCTTCCGGATATTGGCAAAGGCTCTTGCCACCCCATAGTGCCTTTTTAGGCAAGGCTCAAATTCTAAACCTACCACCCTAGAACAAAAAAGTAAAAAAACTAAGGGTAATGCTGCTCAATGCCAGAAGTCTCAATCTCAAGATGCACGCACTCGAGGCCCTTCTCAGTATGGAGAACATCGATGTCTGTGCTGTGACAGAAACCTGGTTCAAGGCTCCTGAGAGCACCCCAGCACTAGCAGGTTTCACCTCATATCATGTGTTCCGGCCCCAAAATCCGGACAACACCAAGAAAGGAGGGGGGTGTCCATATTCATAAAGGACACCCACACCTCAAGGTTGGTGGCAACGCACGATGCATCGGAGACCATCCAGGTGAAATTAACCATAGGCAAGACTGCTCTGCAATTTGTAGCATGTTACAGG
Source organism: Protopterus annectens (assembly GCF_019279795.1). Lineage (NCBI taxonomy): Eukaryota > Metazoa > Chordata > Ceratodontiformes > Protopteridae > Protopterus > Protopterus annectens. The sequence goes on along the minus strand of NC_056732.1, from coordinate 372,383,490 downwards.
CCACCCTCTCAAACTCAGGAACCTCACATGGCCTTCCTGAAAACAATGGAGGGGATAAATGTATCTCCAAACACCATCATACTAGGTGACTTCAACTACCCTAATATAGACTGGGAACACTACTCAAGCCCAAACACTCTAGCCCAAAGGTTCCTGGAGTTCATAAACTCAAATGCCATGGAACAACTAGTCACCATCCCCACAAGAGGAGAAAACATACTTGATCTCATCATCACGAATATGGGATCACAATGTTCAACACCGGAAGTATACCCCTCACTGGTGGGATCAGATCATAAACTAATCTCGCTGGAGGTCCTCATGCCGCCCCCACCTGAAATAAACAAGACCACAGTGAAAAACTTCTCAAAAGCCGACTTCACACTTCTAAAAACTAGTGTGGTCTCCTTTAAGGCCCCTGAGCCAGTGGTAAACATTACTCAAACCGCTGAATCACTTACAAATGCCTTCTACCAGCACCTACAGGACTGCATGGATCAAGCAATCCCAAACAAAACTAAGACTCTTTGTACCAAAGGCAAGCGTCCAGTCTGGTGGACCCTAGCCATAAACAAGCTCTACAACAAAAGGAGGAAGCTACTACAAGATAGAGCAAAATCCTTAAAAGGTAAGACACCTTTGATCATTATAAGTAAAAAACTAAGAGCTCTCATAAAATCATCCAAGGCAAATTTTGAGAGAAAAATCGCCAAGGATTCAAAAGACAATCATAAGGCCTTCTTTAGCTATGTTAGAAACCTAGGAGGAAACTCCCAGATATGCTCAGAATTAGTTCAAAATGATGTGAAGATTACTGAACCTACACACATTGCCAACATACTGGCTGACAGGTTCAGTGCAAACTTCTCCCCCTCCCCAAAAGGAGAGATATCTATACCAGAGGATTGTAGCCCCCAAACATCTCCAACGCCCAGGTGAGAACTGCTCTCTCCAAAGCAAAAACACAGCATCCATGGGACCGGATGGTGTCCCCGGCTGTGTGCTCCATGAACTCAATGAGGAATTAAACCCGCAGTTAGGACAGCTGTTTAATCTTAGCCTCACCTCAGGATACGTACCCAAGGAGTGGCGCGGCGACTGTGGTCCCACTTCACAAGGCGGTGCCTCCACCGACCCTGGAAATTACCGTCCCATTAGCTTGACAAGCCTTATCTGCAAAGCCATGGAGAGGATCATAATGGAACTCATAAATAAAGACATAGGGAACTTGCAGACTTTGGATCCAACCCAGTTTGGCTTTGTCAAAGGCAGATCATGCCTTTTAAACTTGGTTGACTTTTTCGAGACAGTCACCAAGGCCATTGATGAGGAAAGGCAGTCCATACAGCCTACCTTGACCTGGCAAAGGCCTTTGACACAATACCCACTCAGGTATCATCAAAAACTCATCAGCTTGAATGTAAACCCATACATCACAAGATGGGTTGCAAACTGGCTAAGTGACAGAACCCACAGGGTCAGAGTTGCTGGAGCCATGTCAGACTCAAAGCCTGTCACAAGTGGTGTCCCACAGGGCTCAGTCCTGGGTCCACTCTTGTTCGGCATCTACTTTTCTGAAGTACAAGCAAACACAGGAGGGTTATGGCTGACAAAGTTTGTAGATGACTGCAAACTGGGCCATAGTCGAAAACACATCTGACACAGATATCCTTCAGAAGGGCCTCACAGAAGCGGATAACTGGTGCCAGAGCCATGGCCTAAAGTTAAATGCCAAGAAATGCATAGTCATACCCTTCGGGAAAAACAAGGTTACCCCTAGCTACCATATAGGTGGCAATCCACTGAGTACAGAAGAAGTCATCAGGGATCTGGGGACCCAGGTTGACAGTAGCCTTCGTTTGACACTCATGTTGCTAAAGTAGTTAGGAAAACCTTCTACATTGCCCACCTGATCATGAAGGATTCACATCTAGATCAAGGGAGGTCATCGCCCCTGTACTCATCACTCATTAGACCTATGATTGAGTACAATGCCCCATTCGGAATGTATCTGACCAGACACCTGCAGCAGCTGGAAAGGCCCCAAAAGTTCCTCACCAAAAGGATAAAGGGTCTCAAAAATATGTCTTATGCTGCCCGACTGAAAGAACTCCAGCTCTATTCAGTCTCATACCGCTTGCTCAGAGGTGACCTGTGCCTGACATATAAGGCCATGTCAAACCCTGATTTGATGAATATGCTTCACCTCAAAAATCTAGATCCCTCAGAACCACAAGGGCGGAGACTTAAACCTTGACACGGTTATTAATAGAACATGCTGGAGGGATAGATTCATCACCCAGAGACTCCCTATGCTGTGGAACAAAATCCCGGTACATGTGAGGCAGAGCACCTCGCTGGCCTTGTTCAAGAGGAATCTTGACCAATGGATGGGGGATCGCAGATATACCCCAGGGATTACTTCAGTGTCACTGCTTGACAGAGGCACAGCAAAATAATAGGCATAGTTTTATTCAAACTAAAGGGGTGGCGAAAGCCAAATAACTATGGGCTAGGCTTATAAATGCCCTTGGGCAGATAGCCTAGTATGAACCTATGAACCTATGAACCTATGAACCTATGAAGGAACTTCCCTTATGACAGGGACTGCATAAGATGACTGGGGGTTGTACACTTGTGGCAAACGAATACTTATTAGCAGCCATAGGTTTCCTGTAAAAATAATATGTACAGTCTTGTGTTCAGTGTATAGGCATACATGCATTCTAATATTCAGTCTTATGGTAGCTACTTTTATAAGTAAAAATAAAAAGTTATTATGATTAATTACATCAAAAATTCATCAAAATCTTATACAGACAATGAACAACAGATCATCAGTGTAATGTTTGTAACACACAATTGCTTGTAAAAAATAATAAAATAGCTGCTGTTCTGCATACCCCATGAAAACATTAGCATAACTGGGAGCATATTGTGTTTCTTGTCCATAAATAATACTGGCCAGTAAAAGATGTTATTTAAACATAACTCTAACAGAAGAATTCCCTTACTGTGCTAAAGTAGATCACTTTGCACTAGTTTGCCTATTTTGCTAACCCTGTTTCAGTTCATAAATTCAGCTTTTATTTCAATTTACTACCTGCTAGTTTGAGGTGGTGTGTGTGTGTGTTTGTGTGTGTGTGTGTGTGTGTGTGTGTGTGTGTGTGTGTGTGTGTGTGTGTGTGTGTGTATATATTACATGCAGGCATATATGTAAGTATGTATATGAGTGCATGCCGTTAAATTTAACAGTGATTGCAGCTCACGATATCAAAAGACACTGGGCAGGATTCACAAATCCTCCGTGTAAGACTTAATAAGTCTTACACGGAGGCTGCAGTTGAACAGTATGACATCAGCGATCCATGAATATTCATGAGGGCACGCTGACTCATCAGTAACTCTTACACAGACTGAGTATGAAAGCAGGGGCGTGTCCGACTGCTGAGCAGTCTAAATGGTCACGCCCCTGCAAGTTGTTACAAAGCACAATGTCAGCACACAAGAGCAAGGTCGCTCAAATGTACTTGCACCCAACAGCACACTCCCTGACACTGGAAACCCCAATCAAAGTTATAAAACGTAAAATATTAATTTTTTATTTTTAATCCACGATATAGCTGCCTGCATACCTCTCAACCTCTTAGAATAAGAAATCCGGACAAAGCCATTAAAAAACTGGTACAAATAGGTACATGTTTTAAATATTGCTCTTACAAATTAGAAAGTTGATGAAAGAACAGGTTTTGCATTAGTATGCATGTTCTGTATGATATGAAGTCTAAAACTCAAACGTCTGTCATTATTTTCTAACTTCAATCTTTAATAATTTGCCAGAAAGCCACAATTTTATGAAAAATGGACCAAAAATATAAGGCAAAAATTTGGACATTCTGCGAAAATCTGTACAGTTGAGAGGTATGGCTGCCTGTATTTGCGCGTGTGTGTGCGGGTGTGCCCATTGCCTAACCACAGTTAGCAATTGTGACAGCGAATAGCATATAAGAACTAATTATTCAAATTCTGCCAAGTAACAGTAGTGTAATGGTAGAGCATTAGCCCAAAGAGTAGGCATTCAAGGTTCGAGTCCCACCACTACTCTTCTTATTTTTTTATGTTCCAAATCAGTATATGAAATAATACCTGACATATATGATTAAAATATTATAAAAAGCAGTGAAATGGCCAATTTATTATTGAAGAAAATATATATTTTAAAGGCTCCAGATTTAAGCAGTGCTTTACCCAGCTAAGTAGGGTTGCCCAAAGTTTAGCAGCGCTTTATCCAGTGCAATGTGTATGTGCGGACGTGCGAGCCGCGCCAACCAGGGCACTGTAGGGACACATATCCTACACAAGGGTATCATACAGACAGATGCCTGTCATCTGATACACGCTGTATAGCAGTAAGCCGACTATGGCATAGTCATCCACATGGACTATACTTACTATCCCGTCAGTACCACATAGGTGGTAGCCCTCAACATGTATGTTGGGTACCAATGTGTACATACAGCCTCATGTTATGTCATGTGTCTCTTGGTATCCACATATCCATAGGTATTGTGGAGTTCCAAGGTGTGTCACATGAGACATTAGAGGCCTGGATGCATATCCACAAGGCGGTTGTACACCTATAAAGACTGTCTATTATTGTCAGTCGTTGTTGTGTATGAACATGTCTGACATATACCCCAGCCATATACCCTCACTCACACTACTGTTAAGTAACTGTCATGGGTGTGTGTGGCACAGATGACCCTGGCCACGGATCACGACAGTGGATGGCCCTGTCACATACATACATATGTGACCTGTGACCTACGATCTGAGAAACAGCGGCACAACCTGTCAATGGCAACAAATGTATTCATGTAGTATGCAGGCTTCACACCTATGTACTGATTAAGGGAACATGTACACATATATATTTGCCATGCAGATACCTGATGTGTGCAATGCACTTACTGTTGTAATCATAATATGTCATAACATAGTAAAAGCAAAACCCACACCGCATTGTCCAAGAGTGACACACACAGAGTAAGCACTTACAGGATTTAAACCCCTGCCTAAGTATGTTATGACACTAGAGAGAGAGAGACGCATTAGCACAGCGTGCTATTTGCTTTACTGGGTGGTTTCTCTTCTCCGTCTGTATTTCTAGGGTGGTGACATCATCAGTCTTTCCAAAGAGGAATATACATCATTAGTGTGTTTTCCCAGTCTTCAAAAAGGCCACTCCTTTCAAACAGAATTGCATACACACACACAGTCAGCGCTTACAGGATTCAAACCCCTATCTACATGTGTTATACTACTACAGAGACATGCATTAACACGGCACGCTATATGCTTTACTGGGCATTTTTCTACACCTGCTATACTTGTAGGATGTTGACATCACCAGACTTTCCAAAGAAGAATGTAATTCCTTCATTGTGTCTACAGTCTACAAAAAGGCTACTCCTCTCAAAGGATGTGACACATGTACACAACACCCCCCCATACACACACATTCAGCATTTGCAGGTTTCAAACCCCTACCTAACTATGTTATGATACTACAGAGACAGGCATTAACACGGCACGCTATATGCTTTACTGGGCATTTGTCTCCACCTGCTATACTTGTAGGATGCTGACATCACCAGACTTTCCAAAGAAGAATGTAGCTCCGTCATTGTGTCTACAGTCTACAAAAAGGCCACTCCTCTCAAAGGATGTGACACACATATACAACACCCCCCATACACACGCACACAGCATTTGCAGGTTTCAAACCCCTACCTAACTATGTTATGATACTACAGAGACAGGCATTAACACGGCACGCTATATGCTTTACTGGGCATTTGTCTCCACCTGCTATACTTGTAGGATGCTGACATCACCAGACTTTCCAAAGAAGAATGTAGCTCCGTCATTGTGTCTACAGTCTACAAAAAGGCCACTCCTCTCAAAGGATGTGACACACATATACAACACCCCCCCCCCCCATACACACACACACAGCATTTGCAGGTTTCAAACCCCTACCTAACTATGTTATGATACTACAGAGACAGGCATTAACACGGCACGCTATATGCTTTACTGGGCATTTGTCTCCACCTGCTGTACTTGTAGGATGCTGACATCACCAGATTTTCCAAAGAAGATTGTAGCTCCTACATTGTGTCTACAAAAAGGCCACTCCTCTCAAAGGATGTGACACACATACACAACACCTCCCATACACACACACATTCAGCATTTGTAGGTTTTAAACCCCTACCTAACTATGTTATGATACTACAGAGACAGGCATTAACACAGCGCGCTACATGCTTTACTGGGCATTTGTTTCCACCTGCTATACTTGTAGGATGCTGACATCACCAGACCTTCAAAAGAAGAATGTAGCTCCTTCATTGTGTCTACAGTCTACAAAAAGGCCACTCCTCTCAAAGGATGTGACACACACACACACACACACACACACACACAGCATTTGCAGGGTTTCAAACCCCTACCTATGTTATGATACTACAAAGACAGCCATTAACACAGCGCACTATATGCTTTATTGGGTGTTTCCTTTTCACCTGCCACATTTCTAGGTTGCAGCTATCTTCTGACTGGTCATGGTAATATCTGCAGTACTTGCAGGAATGAGCCATGTGTGTTGGAAGGTGTCCAATAGCTCTGTGTGAGTCAGCCGGACAGGTGTATGGGTGATTGTATGTTTGGCCATGGGATATCTTCTGTGTCCCTGCTACACAGATGCACAATGGACTGTACATATATGGGCTATCTTGTGTGACCTACTTTTCACATGCACAGTATTCAACTTGGACATGTTGCACATGCCAGACACACTCTGTCTAGGTGTGTACATGCCCTAGGGCAGATAGCCTAGGATCAGACTCTGCACCTATGATAATGTTCAGGATTCACACCTGTTTATTGATGATACCCTTTGCAGGTGTTTATCGTCTTCATTTCCCCACTTTCTATGAACAACTTGGGTATCTGCAGAAAAGATGTGATTATGACAGGGTTCGACTATATTGTATATGTGTCTATTGTCATATAGCTGTGTGCACAGGCCAGATTGCTGGATACTGTGTGGTTCCTGGGTTGATACTTGTAACTGCCTGATAGGTATGGACCATTGCTATACTCTGACATGGCCTATGTGTGTGAGCATGCCCAGTGTAACCTTTCAGAATGTTGCGGACTGAGTTCCACTACCATAGTTGATTTATTCAACGTTTTACCTGTAGCTAAAAGGCTTGTAGTCTGCTCATCTGCAAAATAAAACACCCCTGTCAGTCTCGAACCCCAGACCTTGGACACACTAGACTGCATGAATTATTACTAAGCCATAGCAGATACAAAATAATTTGATGTTGTAATAAATATATCATTCCTTACAATGAAGGAATGTAAAGGAATAATAGAAAGGCCATTAGACAAAGCCTGTTCTGTGAATCCTTAACAGCCAGTGTTGTGGAATTGCATTACATGACAGTGATAAGAGAAGCAGTCATTCTAGCAAACAATAACGTTACAGAGGCACTTTACAAACCACACACAGTATCAGGGCACTACAAACACTAGCATATCTGAGTGTGGCAGACGCCATAGCTCTTAAATATGTTCTATGCAAGTTCATGATTGTGCAATGTATGTTAGCTGTGTCAGTCTCACTCCCTCTAGAAAGTATTGCCGTCGTGTATAGAGGTGGGGTATTACGCAATGAATACTGACATTAATAACAGTAGACACTGTTTGCAACTGCAGCCACTAACATTTTTTTTGTCAGTTAAGCTTTTTAAGTATTCATTTCTCTTAGTTAACTCCAGTGTTGCAGTGTCTCTTGACAGAAACATAATGGGCTGTTGTTTTCAGAGTTTTAGGTGCTTGGCTGGGTTTGTGTACTGCCTGTGTGATTGCCTGATTCTGATTATTTCCACCTGCTAGCTCTGCTGACTCTCCCTGGTTAACTTCCTTCTGTTTGTTGTGCTTCCTTTTCCCTTTCCATTCCCTCAGGGGGGCGGATACAGTGTGCACCTTCTATTTCTTGACTTTAGCTAGGATACCTACTGACACACCTCTTCCAGTGATGAGCAACTGACAGCTAACACATGCCACTCTGCTCCAATGAGATTAGCTTCTTTCATACATACCCCCTTATGATGTCACCTATATCCTACTCTGTTACTCCCCTTATCCTAGTCTTACACTCCACTGACTGTGCTCATTTGCTATGTAGACTTGGGATTCACTATCCTTACCCTCATTTGCATAGGATTGCCTACTAATGCTTGGTTACATCTCTTAGACTGGGTTTCCCCCTTAGCAACCCCTACTCGGTAGCCATGTTGTCTTCAGCCTGCCATTGCCTTGCATTGTACATTACAAATTCACATAAAATCCACATTTGTGGATTTTTATTATTAGTTTTCTGGTTTTTAGAGCACAGCCCTTTAGTGAAATGCTGCGCTACACTTAAACATCGGAAATCGGACAAAAAAAAATAAATTTTTCTTTCATTTTGCATCAGGAAACATTGCCAATGGCCATATATTTGGCCATTGGCATGCTTCCTCTACTGGATGCAACCTTTATTTCGAGCTGTCATGGCTCCGTTTTGCTATTTGCAGAACGGTACTCAGTTGTCAACTGAGTACATTTCTGCAGATAACACTACTCTTACTCGGACAGGTTCGAGTTTCCTGAATCTAAAATCTACCTCATTTGCATGCCTTTCAGTTGCAATTGAGGTAATTTGCATGTCCCGGCCCTGCCCCATGTAAGAGATGTGTTAGGAGCTCTCTTGCACACCCCCGCAGGCTGTTCCTGGATCGCTCGTCGGACATGATGGCTGCATGGAGTCTGACTCTACTCTTAGACTCCGTGCAAGCCATCGTGAATCCAGCCCACTGATTTCTCGCTCATTCTAGTCATACTCAACTAAATTAATGAAGAAGAATTTTTGGATAATAATAAAAAACTAATATTGAAATCAGCAGCAAAAACATCTTCCCCATACTGGAAAATATTTACATGGAAATTTAAACAGAAATTTTCTCACACCTCAAAAGATAGCAGCTATATGTAAATTAGGAGTCCCCTTCTAAATCTTGTAGCTAGCCCATAACACTGACATTCACAATGTCACGGCGACAATACTGACAACTCACAGTCACAAACACCTGAAGTTTCCCAGGGCAAGTGAACACTTGCCCAACATGTAGAAATATGCCCTTTCCCTGACTGTAATGTGATCCCTGAGTTGGTATATATAGTTGGATGGGGTATGGGGGTGTGGGGAGCATAGCCCCCCACCTCAGTGGTTGTTATATTGGCTGGTGTATTTGCGTTTGGTGTTGGACAAGTGTTTACTTGCCCTGGGAGACTTCAGCTGTTTGTGACTATGAGATGTTGGTACTGTGGTCTCGACATTTTGAGCGTTGGTATTATGGGCTTTGAGATTTGAAACATAATCCATAAATTAGGTAACAAAGAATGTTGGCAATATGAGATAGTCCTTAATGCTGATTTGATGAAGGTGAAATACATGCAAATGAGGTTATTTTGCAATCCAGGAAGCTTGCAACAGTCCGTGCAAGACTAGTGCAATCTGCAGAAATGTACTCGGTTAGTAACCAAGTACATTTCTGCAAAATCCAAAACGGAGCTATGACGCCTCCAAATAAAGGCTGCATATCATGTAGTAAGCATGCCATTGGCCAAGTATAAGGCCATTGGCATTGCAAACAGTTTAAAAAAAAATCAACTTTTATTTTTTTATCCAATCTCGGCCGTTTAAGCGTAGGGCAGTGGAGCGCAAACGGGATCGGGGGGGGATAATAAAATAAACCTAAAATAAGCATTCTAACTAAAATCAGTATTCTGCCATGCAAGTCAATGGCAGGCAGAAGACAATCTGGCCAGTGAGTAGTGGTTGCTAAGGGGGGAGGCTCAGTGTGAGATATGTAACTATGAATTGGCAGGCAATCCTATGCAAATGAGGGGAAAGATAGTGAATCCCATTTTTCCCAAGCAATCCCTCCAGCACGCTATATTAAAAACCGTGTCTAGGTTTGAGACCCTTCTGGAGGATATCTGTGGTCGGATGTTTCAACCACGGGCGTCATCTGCAAACTTTGTCAGCCATAACCTCCTGTGTTTGCTTGTACTGCAGAAAAGTAGATGCCAAACAAGAGTGGGCCCAGGACTGACCCCTTGGGGTGACAGGCTTTGGTCTGTGAGTTAGGTCCCAACAGTGTAAGAATAGGAGTAGCCTGGTGCAAGCGTAGGAGTTATGTGACATCATGGGGGGAATGTGTCAGGCATACTGTAAGTGGATTGGAGCCCTGTGGCTCGGGTTTGCTCCTAGCTTAGCATAGCTAAGATAAGGGGTGTGTCTAAACCTGCTTAGCACTCTTCACAAAGCCTAAGCGGGTGTGCATGCCGCACACCGGGCTTCACAGGAAGAAAAAAGAAGTTAAACCTGGAAATAGCAGCACTGTGCACATTTGAGCACTCCGTTTGCGTGGCGTGCACACGGGCTTAAACAGGAAGGCAATGGGAAGGGAAAACAGCAGTGGGAAGGTAATCAAGGAGAAGTAGCTTAGCTGGCAGGTGAAATGTATCAGAATCCGCCAATTACACAGGCAGCAGACCAGCCCAGCCCAGAACACTACTATAAACTAAGCAAATACCTTCGCCTCTGGTGTTTCCCACACTCTACACCACCGGTGTAAACAAGCAGGGAACTTTTAACACTCAAAACAGCAAACTGTTAGGGGCTGCAATAGCTATCATACAACTTGTGGAAGAAGCTGAGGGTGGTGAGGATGTGAATGCTGCCGAGCAACCCACAGTGAGCAGATGGAAAAGAGTGTACAGACCCAGGGTAACCTACCAAAGGCTACATGAGCTGGAGACAGTGGAGCACTATAGGGTGGACAGGGACCTCCTACAGCAAATTGTTGAGCTGTGCTGGCCACTCTTGACAACCAGAACTAACAGAGGGGAACCCATCCCAGTGGATACCAATGTATATGTAGACCTAAGAATATTAGCTACAGGTACCTTCCAAAGGCCAACTGGGGATATGATGGGGATTTCACAGGCATCAGCATCCAGAGTACTCCACCAGTTCCTGGATGCCATGTCAGCACATGTCGGTGAGCACGTATATTTCCCCAACACCCGTGAGGCATTGGCCAGCAATATGCATCTCTTCCACCAAATAGCAGAATACCGTGAGGTAGTGCATGCAATAGACTGCACACACATATGCATCAAGGCACCATCCAGTGAGTGAGGTAGGGTCTACATCAACTGCAGGGGCCACCCCTCCATCAACTGCCAGGTTGTGTGCGATGCCCAGGGCATAATAATGAATGTGTGTGCTGGCTGCCCTGGAAGCTATCATGATTCCCACATCTGGTATCTGACGCAGCTGTACCAGAGATTTTCCAGTGGGGGCATCCCACACGGTCACCTAGTGGGGGATGCTGGATACGCACTGGAGCCGTAGCTGATGACACCCATCAGAAATGCACACACACACCCGAACAGGAACTCCATAATGAGGCACATGCACAAACAAGAATCATAATAGAGTGTGTGTTTGGGATGCTCAAGTCATGGTTCTAGTGCCTGGACACATCCGGTGGAGCCTTGCAGTACTCACCAGCTACATGTACCTAAATTGTCCTTGTATGTGCCATGCTACACAATATGATCCTGCGGAAACAGCTGCAGCAGTAACAGCACAGGGCAGGGCCACACAGCCCCCTACCATTGCCAAGGCTTGCACAGGCACAGAGTGTCTCGGAGGAGGAACAACTTGAGCCTGCCCCAGTAGGCAGAAGGAGATGTGCCCAGTATGCCCTGGCCTTGGTAAAGAGGCAATGCATAGCACATACACTGACATGGGAGGGACCCACGGAATAACACCTCTCTCCGACTCTCACGTACAGTAAAAGGGATGCTAAACATTACACTACCTGTGCCTAACCATGTGTAGGGAGTGTACTATGTGCATCTGACATAGGCAGCCCTGCAGCACCACCCTCAATACTGGGACACCCACAAGGTAAGTGACTCACACATGCCAGTTGGGGGGGGGGGTCACATACCCAACAACAGTCACAGCCAGCAGGACAGGTGTAGACAAACACAAACAAATGCGGTGCTATGGCCTCTGAATTAGGCCTATGGGTAACCTCCTCCCCAGGCCTACACAGACAGACTACAGCAGGTCAGGCAGTGGGATGTCAGTTCTGAAGGCTAGGAAGTCAGAAACTAATATGTAGGTAATTAAAAGCTAAGATCTGTAGTACACTGGTATGCGTCTAGCCAGCACAATAGGTAAGACTACAGACATACCTGTACAGTCCTAGCAAATGTGTACAAGTGTCAGGTGTGCCCCCCATCCTACGTAGAAATATAGTAACAGTCAGGTGTGCCCCCCCAATCCTGTGTAGAAATGTAGAAATAGTCAGGTGTGCCCCCCCATCCGACATAGAAATATAGTAAGTCAGGTGTACCCCCCCCAGTCCTGTGTCAAAATGTAGAAATAGTCAGGTGTGCTCTCCCCCATCCTACATAGAAATATAGTAACAGTCAGGTGTGCCCCCCAATCCTGTGTAGAAATAGTCAGGTGTGCCCCCCCATCTGACATAGAAATATAGTAAGTCAGGTGTGCCCCCCCCCCAGTCCTGTGTCGAAATGGAGAAATAGTCAGGTGTACTCTCCCCCATCCTACATAGAAATATAGTAACAGTCAGGTGTGCCCCCCAATCCTGTGTAGAAATGTAGAAATAGTTAGGTGTGCCCCTCCCATCCTACATAGAAATATAGTAACAGTCAGGTGTGCCCCCCCAAACTTGTGTAGAAATGTTGAAACAGTCAGGTGTGCCCCCCCCCCCCGCTATGCAGAAATGTAGTAACAGTCAATGCCAAATGATTGATGGATACCGTGCAGAGACAGCATGCTATTTGTTGGTGTACAACACAAAGGGTCAGCACTGCAGTACAAACTACCTGGACTTGATCTACACATGCAATACAGATGGCCATACTGGGCATGCTCACACACTTAGGGAAATGAAGGCAATGTCAGTCAACAACATACTGAAAGGTCATACTGGGCATGCTCACACACTCAAACAAATGAAGGCCATGTCTGCAAACACCAGTGGACCAGACATATCTGGCAGTCGCAGTTGTTAGTGCAGACACTCGTCAGTATGCACCACTCATGCCTTGCACACACAGTGGATAGGAATACAGATATATATGTAAGGACAACACACTATAATAAGCCAAAGGTAGACAGACATAGATGTATGGAAGAGGGTGACTGTGACAAGGAGCTATCCAGGCCTGTCCCACCCAGTACACAGCCAAAGGACCCCAAACACATGAGGTACAGATGTCACACACTGCAGATACTAGCCACCAGTATCTGTCAGCATTACAGACTATGTAGTACACGTGCCAGCTGTGCAACATGACTGTGCAAGGAAGTAGTCATCTAGCAGCTGTATACACGTATGTGTGAAATATGACCCTGTGTGTGCCCGCATGTGGCATGTCAACCCCTAGATGAATGGGTTATAGCCCATGCACACACACTGCCCTCCCCATAACCCTACTATGTCAAGCCTGCTGAGGTCATCTAATGTGAAATACACCTTTGGGAGAGTTGTAGCCCGGTAGTCTCCATGGCGCATCCCATAACTGCGTACTGCTGTAGTGTGATAAACTAGTTAGGTAGGAGTTGGCAACTGTTTGCGTGTGTATGTGTGTCTGTCTGACTGTGTAGAGAACAATGATTTTTAGAGTAGTCACACTCCCAACAATTCAGATGCTCAACTTTGGCAAGGCTGCTGATGTCATACACCTAGAAATACACCTATGGGAAGATTATAGCCCAGTAGTCTGTATAGCGTGCCCTGTAACTGCGTACTGGTGTAGTGTGATAAAGTAGTTAGGTAGGTGTTCTAATCCCAGACATGGCAAGTGTGTGTGTGTGTGTGTGTGTGTGTGTGTGTGTGTGTGTGTGTGTGTGTGTGTGTGTGTGTGTGTGTGTGTGTGTGTTTGACTCTGTCTGTGAAGAGAGCAATGCTTTTTAGGGTACTCACACTGCCTACAGGTCATATACTCAACTTTGGCAAGGCTGTTGATGTCATCCATCTAGACATACAACTCTGGGAAGGTTGTAGCCCAGTAATCTCTGTAGCGCATCTAGTAACTGCGTACTGCTGTAGTGTGATAAAGTAATTAGGTAGGTGTTCTAATCCCAGACATGGCAAGTGTGTGCATCTGTCTGACTCTGTGTAGAGAACAATAATACTTTTTAGGGTACTCACACTGCCTCCAAGTCATATACTCAACTTTGGCAAGGCTGCTGATGTAATCCACCTGGAAATACACCTCTGGGAAGGTTCTTGCCCAGTAATCTCCGTAGCGCGTCCTGTAACTGCGTACTGCTGTAGTGTGATTTAAAACTGTGGTAGGGTTCCATCCCCACCCATGGCGGTTCTGGATGTTTTGTGTGTGTTACAATGTCTGTGTATGGAGCAATGCATTATAGGCTAGTCACACTCTACATTTCAAATGGCCTACTTTGGGAATCCTGCTGATGTCATTCATTGTGAAATACACCTTTGGGAAAGGAGTTTCCAGTAATCCCCATGGTGCGTCCTATAACAGCTCCATGCTGTAGTATGATTATAGACCTCTGTTAGGGGTTCTATACCCACACATGTTGGTTGTGGATGTTTTGTGCGTGTGTCACTGTGTGGGGAGCAATGCATTTTAGGCTAGTCACGTTCACTACAATTCGAATGTCCTACTTTGGCAGTCCTGCTGATGTTATCCAATGTGATATACACCTTTGGGGAAGGAGTACTCCAGTAATCTCCATGGCACGTACTATAACTGCGTAGAGCTGTAGTGTAATAAACTAGTTAGGTTGGGGTTCTACTCCCAGACATGACAGGTATGTATGCATGTGTGTGTGTTTGTAACTCATATCCTGTGTGGAGGTGGTTGTGAGTGTGTGACACCTGTGGCCAATGTGGAGCGGGATTTGCATATTTCTTATATGGTGGCCCTACTATGTATCACAATGTCCACCATACTGGGATAGCAGATGTGAAATAGCCGAGAGGCTGGGGTGCAAAACTATACCCATACATGTCACATCAAGGTCAGGCAATTACAGTTAGCAATCCCAGTATTACCCAGAGCACACTCTCAACCCATGTCTCATACACACACACATGCCTAGGCAACAGCCAATATGTGGGTAGTACACTGCATATTGGCCACTGATAGTAACTATGGAGTGATAGCAGTGGGCTACAGAGAGCATGGCATCCTGTCCATCAGTCCAGTATGCACATACATGCAGACAGTGCACCTCCCCCATGTTCCCCAATGGACAACTGCAACACCTGTGGTTCCATCACGTGACCCACAAAGGACATACCATGCCTAACAACATGCCCTGTATGGACAGATGCCACTGACACCAGGGAGTGCCATTAGCATGCTATCAATGTAGGTGCAGGGTAAACCTGCTGCCCATTACCAGTATCTGCCACAGGTGGGCAAGACTGGCACATCTAATGATAATCTGTGTTAACAACATGGGCCAGACATCCCATGTACAGTTCCACATGTCACTGTACATGCATGTGGGAGGTGTGCACATCCCAGACACCGTCCATGTCATGGACTAAGGAACACATACATGGCAAGCAATGCACAGCATTGGCCACACACAATAGTCACCCAGGTGACTGGATGGGGGGTACAATACCCACCTGTGTGGGCAAATGCAGAAACTACAGCCCTAAGCTACAATGCAGACCATTGTCATGTGGCCTGATACCAAGGTATACCCATTGCCTAGCCTTGTATAGCTGTCTGGCACAGTCGACCACCACACACCCGTGCAGACATGCACCCATGCATGTTAGTACTGGCACCCTGTGTGTTTGTGTGTGTGTGTATTGTATGGTGCATATGTTCACATCCACACTCACTACAACCCCCATTGGCATACTGAAACATGCTGTCTGACATCAGACACCTCCCCATACCCTTTGCCCATACAACCTCCGTATGACCCGTGTGGTGCATGTGATAACCTGCACAGTGATGTGTTGTGGCAATCCCACTACTGATGAGTTGTAATCCTGGCCCTGCCAAATGTTTCAATGTGTGTGCATCCCTGTGAGAGTGTGGCTGTGACGCTGGCACCTGTTCATGCGGACAGGCACGAGTACATCACCTACCGTATAGCTACCATATCCCTGTTGCAGATGTCACTCACCATCACATATATGTTCTGAGGGCTCCACAACAGGTAACCCATGAGGTGCATCCAATAACTACATAGAGCTATGATAGCACAACATAGTCAGGGGTTTGATACCCTGTGCTGGTAGGTGTGTGACACAAACATGCTTAGGTTTTACTCTCTCACCCCTCCCTGACTTGTCTTTGCCTCTGTCTGCCTCAACCACTCCATCTCTGGTGGATGTGTAGACCTACACCTGCTTTGCTTAGGCAGCAGCATGTGTATTTTAAGTGATTCTCATGATCAGCTGATGGCCTCTGCACGAATTTCAGCCCTCCCCTAGCTGATTGCATGTGGAACAGCTGTGGTAACAGTCCCATAGCCAGTTGCATGGAAACACACTCCGATATCTAGGAACATCATGTTGGTGTTGGCCCTTTTCATTCACTGTGAGCAGGAAGTAGATCTGTTGTTTGGCAAACAGCATCTCAGATGGATTGGGGATTTACCGCTAACAACATACACCGTGGAAAAAGGGCAACACCCAGGAGGGGGAAGTGCCTGACCTGACTATAGACTGTAAGTGCTGCTATACTGCATTTGGAGTAATGTTGGTTTAACAGTGTGTGTGTGGATATGGCTGTCCTACATGTCTCAATATCTGCCACGTCAGTTCTATGTTTATGAGGAATCCCCATTTGCAGGGTCATCTGCAGACTGGGCAGTGTGTTGTGCCTTTGGTTTCATGTGCTACCCATGGAGCATCTATCTGTGGACTGCAGAAGGTAGTGTGCAGATTGCAGTCTGTAGATGGTGAAAGCCATGACAGTTGCTGACTACATATCCCTCATAGGACATATGTTGCAAGAAACTCTGTCACAACAGTAAATGTATGAGGTTATCACAGCAACATGTCAATATTGGCCCTGTGTATATGCTTCCAGCCACAACTCTATCAACCTGTGTACATATGTTGTGCATGAAGAGGTGTGAGTGGCACATATAAGGATGGTGTTGAACAGATAGTCCATATACTGTAATGTTATGCTAGCTTGCCATATGTGGCTGTGTTCTCATTGGTTGTGGTTATGTACTTTCACAGAGGTGTATCTTACCCTGTGCTATGACATTCCCGTACAGCCTGCTATATATGCAGGTACATGAGCATTTTTCCATAGGAGATGTAGGCCAGTGTTGAGCCAGTCTGCCTGTAGCCTGCACAGCACATTGTTACATGCCTAGCAGCTTAGTGTACTTACCTAGTGAGATGTCATGTGCAGATTCTTGCCAGATGTACTGCTGCCGGGCCTCCCTTAACAGTCATGTATGTCAGACAGAGTAGTGGGATGCTGTACAGATGTATGTCAGTATCAAGTGGGTAGTATGTGGCCATGGCATCCCTGTACCAGTGGTTATTACATGTCAGGCCAGACAGGGGTGTGTGAATGCATAACCTATGGTGGCATATGTATACCAGTTGTTATCTGTTATACCCATCTACTTGGCTGTTAACATCCATATTGTCAGGCATGGTACACGTTTTGCACTAAGGGGTTCTGTGTATACCTCTGGAATGTACAGAGTGTGTCAGAATGTCCACACATGTTGGCCAATATCTCTGCTGCAGTCGACGGGGAAGTATGTGCTAGCAGTGGTACTTTACTATGATGTCCTTAGGATGTCTGTCAGTAGCCAATGGCACACAGGTGGAAAGAAGATGTGACCTCCCACACACACCATATCTGTGAAGACAATACCAATTACAGTAGCAATAGTATATAGAACTGCAATAGTACACAAATAAAGGTTTTCCATTCCTGCAAACCTGTGTGTGGTGTTTTTTCCTATGACCTCTCTGTGGGTATATGTTGCAGGCAATAGTTGTCATTTGTATGGGTGGCCGATACAGTGTCCAGTTCTTCAGGTGTGAGCTGTAGGCATAGTGGCTGTTCCATATTTTGTGCACCTTCTGCATATGTATCTTACTGTACATATATCTGCGTTTGTATGTGTAGTCACATGTATATCTATATATATGTAATTATATATATAGGTATATCTGTATCTGCAGATATGTGTCTGTGTATATGTATCCTGTGGATTTATTTTATTTTAACATTATTTTACCAGGGTAAATCCAACTGGACACAAAGTGTCCGTTTTCAGTGGAGTCCTGGGGAGAAAAGCTCCAAGGAAGTTAACAGAGTACATACATGGTTTAGATAACAATAAAAAAATGGTATACAAGGTAAGAGAAACAAAGAAGTACAAGTACAATTTTGTAAAACAATAAGATACTCAAACAATAAGATACTCAGGAGTAGAACCCTTATTTGCAATATTTACAAAAAGAAGTACATGGGATGTTGATAACTTCCACATTTTACAGTTCCTATGGGAGCCAGACTGTACTGCATGATATGTTACCAATATCAGCCTGACATCATACAAGAGGGATGTAGTACTGTTAACATCTTGTGCCCATGTCATGTCAGGTCCTGGTTATGGGATCTGAAACACTTGGTAGTGTATTGCAGGATGGACGTGTTTGGCTGGGGGGGGGGGGTATGCCTATTCATACAGGATGTATATTGTTTGGGGCCTCTTAACCCCATTAACGGTGCATGTGAACATATTTGTTTTTGTTAATCTACCATTGCTGTCTACAGATGTATGGCCACATATACCTATATAGATGTATATATATATATATATATATATATATATATATATCAGCTTACATATGTATGACTATGTCCGTATATACCTACATAGCTATATATCTGTGTACATATATGTACCTTGCTGTGTATATGTAGACATGTAGGTGTAGACATATATATGTGTCGATGTAGGCATTTACATGTATATATGTTTATATATATATATATATATATATATATATATATATATATATATATATATGTGTGTGTAAATATTTCTAATTATACATATATATATATATATATATATATATATATATATATATATATATATACATACATATATAATATGTTGTATCTGTTTAGATATTAATATATTTACACACACATACATCTAAATGTTGGTATACATTCTTTGTACTGTTGCATGACTGGGCTTGATGATATGTTTCTGAAAACATCAGCGCTATGTATATCTGTCATGGCTTAGTGGTAAATCACTTTGTATATGGTGTGCAGGGTCCTGGGTTTGAGCCTTGCAGAGGCTGTGTATTTTGTTGCTGTGCAGAACATGGGCCATTGAATACAGAGTGATTAAGGCACTTTAAAGCAGTTGTAAGCGGGTTTGCGCAGAGGTAAGCACTACTAACTTCTGGTTACAGTTTCTTACACTCAGCTTCTAAATTGCTTAACATGTGTAGGCAGTGCTTACCCCCACGCAAACAGGCTTAAACCCACTTACTGCTGCTTAAAAGTGCTTACTCCCGCTTACCCCTGTGCTAATTTCTTTAAAAGAAAAGAAAAATGGGTTGATAGGAAAGTGGTGAAAAAGGGGCACAAAGAGGGAAAGACAGTAGGGAAAATAGCCAGGGATGTGCAGGAAGGGTGTAGGGAGGACCCATAGCTGCCCAGTTCTTCTGCAGCAACAGCTGTGCATATACACTGAATTTGGAGGTAGATTTGGATATTCAAACCCCTGGGAGGGGGTGAGGACAACGATAATTCATTGTGATGCCAATTAGACCAGATTACGTGTCCAGTGGACACTTGCATGAAATGGGCAGCTATGTATGGGGCAAAATTGTTTTGTCAGTACAGATTGCCCTTTTTTTTTTCTATCAGGTGAGAGTGGGATGTTGGGGGAGGTTAGTAGGTATATTTGGGGAGGTAAGTTGGGTAGGTTAACAGACCAGACAAACAAGATGCATACAGGAGCAGTATATGAAACGTGGGGGGTAAACACCTTGGACGGGGAGGGCTGTTTGGAAGTCGCAAGCCTATGAGCCCCCAAATGGAAACATTGGGACTGAGGTCCCCAGCCATGGGCATTCACCACTGCACCTTCACGGCCCCAAGGGTGGCTGTGCTGGGGGCTGGGTAGGAGGGGCAGGCTCACCCTCTAATTGCACCACGCGGCCCTCACGTTGGCATAGCCGGTCTCGACACCTCCCTGTCAAGCTCCCTACACACCATGGCCTAGACCTGATGGCAGGTGACAGGTACCTCTCCGCCCCCACTCCTGGGGTTGGCCAAGCCCATCCCCTGTGGCTGTTCCACCCAAAGGTGGTGCAGGGCCAACTGAGGAGGAGGTCCCAGGCTGGGCCCCAGACGTGCTGGTGCCCGGTGCCATGGCCAGCTGAGGTGGGTCCGCTGGGACCGGCCTTCCCATATGAGCTATGGTGTTGCAGTTTTAAGAATGATATGGGTTAGTAATAGTCAACAGCATTCAGGTTTAGTTATAACAGCATGCATAGGTATTCCCATTAACCCAAGACACCAGATTTACAACAGTTGCAGAGTAAGCAGAACACATGCGCATATGGGACAACAGTGGCCATTACAGCAGCATGCAGGTTTCATTGATGGCAACAGGCCACGAATATGGGGGTATTTTAACATGGCACATGCATAAAACCAAATGTGAATATTTGTAAACCAATAAGACATATGTCCCAACAAAAGTATGGAGTGTAAACGTACCCATTGAGGTGTGTAATTGCGTTATTGTTGCACATATGGTGGGGGTGAGAGAGAATGGTCAATTAAATAATATATCCCTGTAGTTTTCACAACTTTCTTAGTCACTGCAGTAATCTGTCCCTTACATGTGTTATTACACTACCCAATGGCCTTACTTTATACAATGGTATGTTTGTAGATTAGTATATATGTGGACTATGTCTTATGTATAGTCTACACCTCTTACCTGTTATAGCTGTTGAGAAAATCATTGTTAACAGTACCTGACACACACTCCCAGATGCCATGCTTGTAGACAACTATATGAGTGAACTGTGTTGTAACTACATTCTACACCTCTTACCTGTTATAGCTGTGGGGTAAATATTTGTTAACACTACCTGACAAATTGTACACATACTCCCAGATGCCATGCTTGTAGACAAGTATATGAGTGAACTGTGTTGTACCTACAGTCTACACCTCTTACCTGTTATAGCTGTGGAGAAATCTTTGTTAACACTACCTGACAAATACTATACATAGTTCCAGATTCCATGTTGATGTTATACACATACCTAACAGTCCGTTATTGCACACACTCTAGTCATGGCTTGACAGGATGCAGGTGTTACTGTGACATATTTTGGAATAGCTGTCATATACTTTGGGTGAGATGCTACAATAACAGGTTTGTTTCCATATACATTCTCTTTTTATGTTCAGGTCTGACTATCCATTATATGTCAGTATAAGCTGCCTACATTTCTTGGATCATCACACTTATTTGTCAGGGGAACAGTTTACCAGGCAGCAAATTTGGGCCCGTTATCTGAACATGCTGGACAGATCCGAACAGTTGAGGTGTATTACTATGCATACAGCTTACTACCTGAACATTCTGCCACAGTCTGTACAGTTGATGGTTATGATTATGCTTACAGCGTACTATCTGAACATTCTAGCAAAGTCTGTACAGTTGTTGGGCCTAATTATGCATACAGCTTTCTATCTGAAGATTCTCGCAAACTCTCTACAACTGTGGGGTATGATTATGCATACAACTTACTACCATTCCCAGGATTCAACCCCGTGCTGTGTGTGGTAAAAATATTACAGTTGACATGACAGTACACTGTGCTATCAGGGAATTGGTGTAAAGCATTCCAGTGGTTTCTGTCTAAGTCTCCCTCAGTTGTTCTATATGACTGACCTCTTGGGACTTCCAACATTGTTATACTGAACTTCCTGCACATTAAAATGTGTTCAACAGTGTGTGCAGCACTACAGCAACATATGAAAGCAGAAGGTACACAAGCACTCCTGGGGTTATAGTTTTATTCTCAAGATCCAGTAAAACCACAACAGGCACCCAAAGAGGCAGAAGGTAATAATAAAACACGAGCCTGTAGGTGTAAGCAGCAGCAGGTTTAATCACATAAACGCCACACAATACAAAGCGTTTTCGTCCACCAGACTTCTTCAGATGTAAAATGAATGAATGAAGGCTATGCCTGCTTATATACCCCTCCCAATTTAATTAATATTTAAAACAATTGTTTAATTGACACCAATTAAATCCTGTAACTGAAATATTCGTGACAACCTACCAACTGGCCACAAATACAGATGAAAGTAGATAAAAACAAGCACATTTTTTAAAAGAACTTTAAAATAAATATATAAATACTAAAGCCATCACAATGTGTTGGACAGATAAATAAACTTGAATCAAAAACAACAAAAGGAACTTGCAAAACAATATATGTACTTATTTTGTAGTTTTGCAGCTCTCATTTTTAAAATAGGGGCAATGGATATGTATTCATTCAGCCCTGGGAATCTATTGGCTTCCAATAACAACTGCCAAAGTATTTCTCTCACCTCTATCCTATTTTCCCACGGCCCCCCCCCCCCCACATCACATTGCATCTTCTCTACAACAAAATAGCCCCATTTTGCTTGGGGACATGTCAGTGTATGTTTAAACAAGGCATTTTTAATATCTTCGACTCTAATAGCATATAAATGCTCATAAATCCTCCTTCTGAGTTTATGAGTAGTTTTTCCAATGTAAAATGCACCACAGGTTTTACATAGGGCTAAATAAATCAAGCCTTCACTATTACAGTTGGAAAAACTACTACTCTGAATCTGATAGTCTCTTGACAGGATGTGTACAGAATCCTGTCTAAGTATATATGGGCATCGGGCACATGCCCCACATTTATAGGTTCCCAATTTCTTACATGAAACAATAGAACCATTATGCTCCAGCAAATTCTTGAGGTTCCTGCCTTTTTTATATGTGAATCCTAGGGTGTTGGTAAACAAAACGTCCAACTCTGAATAACACCTAAACCTGCTCCAGTGTTGAGTAATAATGTTTTTAACCCTAGAGGTATTCTGATTATAAAACTTCACATAATTACCCCCAAGGTTTCTTGATTTCATCCCTGGTAACGTCACCCCTGGTTGTTGTGTGGTACCCTGCACATTTATTGGTACTATCACACTGGTATCTCCTGTTCCCAAAATAGGGGCAAACCTATCCTTTCTCCCATTCTTTACTTCCTCCAAAACCTCAACAATTAAATAGTTAGGATACTTCCTAGATATAAACATTTCTTTGACTCTCTGACTTTCGTCTTTGAAGTCCAAGCCCAAAGAGGTCATCCTACAACTACGGAAAATTGTCCCTTGATAATACTTCTTTTCTTTTTAAACGGATGTGAACTAGTGAAATATAGGTATGAGTTAGAAAAGCCAAACAGCCACAACTCCCAAACCAGGGTAAAGAACAAGAAATAGTGAAACCACGACAACTGCTTCGAGAAACCAGCAACCACACCAAGCCTTGGAAGTATATCTTTTAATATACACCGACTAAGTGCTTTCACCAAATGATTGGCTTCTTCAGAGTCAGTGTTACAAAAAAGCACAACCCTTTTATACAATAAACCTACTGACATCACAAACTCATTCAATTAAACAATAATTATCCCCCCATTTTTTAACCAAAAGCACACCAATTCATTTTAACAATAAACTTTTCTCATTTTGATTTTTAAATTAATTTAAAATAACATTTAAAATATTACATATAACATTCACATCTAAAACATTACATTTTAAGCACTAGTGTGCCTGTTTGTTTACTTGGACATTGAACAAACATTAACTAATTATATAATACTGGCCCTATATTTCAAAACTGGTTTTATAGAAATGTAATCATTAATGCCCGGATGCCTTGTGGCATTTAATCTCAACTGCCACATTGTTTCCAAGAAGGCTACTCTATTGCTAACATCACCTCGGTGCTCAGTAAACACCCTGTCTATAATAAAAAATACAAACTTTTTAAACCCCTTGCAACTAGCACTATGAAGGTATAATGCATTGTGTGGGTCCTTGTTCTTAACTGCTCTAACATGCTCAATAATCCTTTCACGAAGTTTACGGGTAGTCATACCTATATAAAATGCATCACAGGTTATGCATGAGGCCACATATACCAAATTCTTGGTGTTACAATTACAAACACCCGGGCAAGGTAAAGTATGCCCCCACCCTTTTACACACACATATGTTCCCTCTGCTATATACCTGCAACATCTACAACAACCACATTTTGTCATCTTAGATGTTCTATTCCTTGCCTCCCTTTCCAAAATACCTTTCAAATTATCACCCTTACTAAAGACTATCCTGGGACTCATTCCTAATATCTCTTTCGTAGTGCTACTTAAACAATATTCCCACATCTTGCATAAAACCATTATAATTTCTGTGGCTCTTTCATTAAATTTTAAAATAAAACATGATCCCAACAAAGTTAATGCATTAGGTACTTCATGACATTTCACCCTCACTTCAACCCCACTTACATTTTTCAAAATTGGTGAATATAAAGAGATTCTCTTCCTACAAACCTCCCTTTTCAAATTCAATAACAACTTAAGCGGGTACCCCCTATCCATAAGCATACCAATCAATTTGAACATCTCCTGTCTAAACAAACATTCATCACTCACTAGCCTAGAAATCCGCACCATCTGCCCCTTTGCTACACCCTTCCTCTGATGGTATGGGTGACAGCTGTTAAAGTGCAATAGCGAATTTGAATAGCTTTCTTTTCTGTATATAGTACTAGATAAACCTTTGCCACTCTTAAAAATTGCAATATCTAAAAAGTTAATACTATCGTTATTCCACTCAAAGGTAAATTTCAAAAAGCTAGTGGTACTGTTCAAATATTCAACAAGCTCAACTGCCCCCATCTCATCCCCTTTCCATATAATAAGTATATCATCCAGAAACCTATTATTTAGAATTATATTCTCCATGAATCTAGTCGGAAAAACAAATGTTCTTTCCCATGTCAATAGAACCATGTTTGCAAAAATAGGGGTGCACCTAGCGCCCATTGCGACACCTGAGCGTTGCTGAAACATCTCCCCTTCAAATTTAATGAAATTATTCAAGAGAACCATCTCCATCAATTCACAAATTAAATTAATCCTGCTCTTGTCGATATTACTACACATAATTAGACTCTCACGAAACATCTCTAACCCTTCTAGATGGGGGATGGTAGAAAACAAGTTCACTACATCTATAGTTAAAAAACCATACAAATCATTTTCTTCCTTGACCTCTCTCAATCTCTCAAGGCAATGCCATGAGTCTCTTAATACATGAGGGACCCCTTCTAACACCTTCTTACACATAGCGTCAACAAAGGAAGCCAAGGGTTCAGTTTTAGAACCCTTAGTGGCCACAATGGGCCTAAATTGTAAATTAACCACACCTTTGTGGACTTTGGGGATCCCAAAAATGCAAGGCATAATAGGATTTTTTACCAACAAGTAGTCATATTCAACTTCTGTAACAACACCTTGAAAAAGGGCATCTAATAGAAACAAATCAATCCTTTTGTAAGCAATATTAATTTAATTTCTCGATACCCTTTTATATGTTTCCTCATCTTCAAGAATAGACATCATAGATGCAATATAATCAATCTTACTCATTAAGACCATCCCCCCACCCTTGTCAGGTTTCATACACCTGATATTGTTAGAATTTCTTAATTCTTTTAACAATGACCTTTCTTGTGCTGTTAAATTGTCAATCAAAGTATACCTAGTACCACATATTTTCTAAATTCAAAGTCCAATAATTTTTCAAGAGCAGCCACCTCACTAAATGGTGGGGGAATAAAGGTGCTTTTCCTTTTAAGTATCGTATTACCTGACACTTCATCATTCTTTTGTATATGCTTGTTACCATTAAAGTACATCTCCAAATTTAACTTCCTTGTAAACAGTTTCAAATTAATTAACAGTTGAGCTAAATCCAATTTAAAACTTGGCACAAAACTAATACCCTTAGTAAATAAATCAAAATATACATCACAAATTTCCTTGTCTGTGTAGTTATAAATAAAAAAAACACACTTCTGCAAAATTTGACAAGTCAAACCCAATTTTGTAACAGAAGATTCCATATTGACAGTTGTTTGATTAAAAACATCAGAAATAACATTGTTTGACTCACCTAACATAGTAACCTGTTCACATTGCATATTAGAATCATGTAAATCCAAACTTATAACTTCAGCCACAGTATTTGAACCTAAAACATCAATAACATATTCATTTACATTTTCATTTTCATTTTCTTCTGCATTTTCACATCCAACCACAGTCCCCTTAACTCCCCCCCCCCCAACCTCAAGACCCACTTTGTTCAAAAAAACAGTTGGTTCAAGAACAACAATGTCCACAGTCCGATCAAGTCCAGAGTCAAACACATAAGAAGAAGTGTGTGTCACATTCAATAAACCCTCATGTGTTCTTCTCTCCCCCCTTCCCAGTGTTGCTTGTCCATGAACACAGTCTTTTTTGCCCTGTTCATTAACCTCTCGGACCTTCGCGGTCCCGTGGGTGGGTCCAAAAAATCAACCCCTTCAAATACTTGATCATACATGTCACTATTAACACCCTCAGGTGCTTCATTTTCCTGGACCAGGTTGAAATGGTTATCATGTAAATGAGTACCTTTTTCATTAAAATTAGAATTTAAATATTCTCTAAACCTATTATTACCAGGTGGATAAGCAGTGTTACGCTGATAATCAGCAGTATCTCTTGCAAGTTTTTTGAATTTAAGCGCCATGTTTTTATCCACAAAGTTTTTTAAATTCCTAACTGTTTTACAAAATTGAACTTCATACTGAAAGAATAATAAATCAGTGGTGATACTGTTGTGAAGCTTTAAAATATCTTCACGAAGTGATGTTAACTTGATAACATTGTTCCTAACAATAATGTTAACCATGTCCAAACCAGTCTTATCGTACAAAGTAATTAGTTCCTTATAGGCCACAGAATCAACTTCAATGCCCATAGGAAGCTTCCATATTCGAAGCCCCTTCGGCACCTGATTGAGCTCCCTTGAACAACAAAGAAATAGGTTATCGAGCTGTAACGCTCTGTATTTAGTGCAGAGCCTTTCATACCTGGAAATCTGCTCCCTGAGTGTTAACGAAACTACAGGCTCCAACCTCGAAACCACAGCTCGGTCAACAAATTCTGGCTCATTAAACCATAATTGTAAGTCGTGGTCCCTTGCTTCACCGCTCGGTCTACCTAGAGGAACACGCAACTCCGGAGCTGCCCCTACGCTCCCATTCGAATCAGCTGACGCTCTCACTCCAACGTTCGAAACCACTTCAGAAAAGGTAACCGGAACAGCAGGTTTCTGCCCTGGCGGCAAATTGGAAACGGTTGCAACCGGAATGAAAGATTTTTGCCCTGGCGGCAAATTAGAAATAGAAGCAACCGGAGAGTGCATAGTAAATAATTCCACCTGGAAATCTGTAGGGCTGGACACCACTACCGCTTTGTCCTTCTCATACAGTTTGAGCAATTTATTCACCGCTATAGATAACTCCTTCAAGACACCCTCCATACTGCACGGCACAGTTTGCCAATAACCAAAAGCAGAGTCGACTTGACGAAACACCAAACAGCCACAACTCCCAAACCAGGGTAAAGAACAAGAAATAGTGAAACCACGACAACTGCTTCGAGAAACCAGCAACCACACCAAGCCTTGGAAGTATATCTTTTAATATACACCGACTAAGCGCTTTCACCAAATGATTGGCTTCTTCAGAGTCAGTGTTACAAAAAAGCACAACCCTTTTATACAATAAACCTACTGACATCACAAACTCATTCAATTAAACAATAATTATCCCCCCATTTTTTAACCAAAAACACACCAATTCATTTTAACAATAAACTTTTCTCATTTTGATTTTTAAATTAATTTAAAATAACATTTAAAATATTACAATTAACATTCACATCGAAAACATTACATTTTAAGCACTAGTGTGCCTGTTTGTTTACTTGGACATTGAACAAACATTAACTAATTATATAATACTGGCCCTATATTTCAAAACTGGTTTTATAGAAATGTAATCATTAATGCCCGGATGCCTTGTGGCATTTAATCTCAACTGCCACATTGTTTCCAACAAGGCTACTCTATTGCTAACATCACCTCCCTGCTCAGTAAACACCCTGTCTATAATAAAAAATACAAACTTTTAAACCCTTGCAACTAGCACTATGAAGGTATAATGCATTGTGTGGGTCCTTGTTCTTAACTGCTCTAACATGCTCAATAATCCTTTCACGAAGTTTACGGGTAGTCATACCTATATAAAATGCATCACAGGTTATGCATGAGGCCACATATACCAAATTCTTGGTGTTACAATTACAAACACCGGGCAAGGTAAGTATGCCCCACTTTTACACACACATATGTTCCCTCTGCTATATACCTGCAACATCTACAACAACCACATTTTGTCATCTTAGATGTTCTATTCCTTGCCTCCCTTTCCAAAATACCTTTCAAGTTATCACCCTTACTAAAGACTATCCTGGGACTCATTCCTAATATCTCTTTCGTAGTGCTACTTAAACAATATTCCCACATCTTGCATAAAACCATTATAATTTCTGTGGCTTTTTCATTAAATTTTAAAATAAAACATGATCCCAACGAAGTTAATGCATTAGGTACTTCATGACATTTCACCCTCACTTCAACCCCACTTACATTTTTCAAAATTGGTGAATATAAAGAGATTCTCTTCCTACAAACCTCCCTTTTCAAATTCAATAACAACTTAAGCGGGTACCCCCATCCATAAGCATACCAATCAATTTGCAAACATGGTTCTATTGACATGGGAAAGAACATTTGTTTTTCCGACTAGATTCATGGAGAATATAATTCTATATAATAGGTTTCTGGATGATATACTTATTATATGGAAAGGGGATGAGATGGGGGCAGTTGAGCTTGTTGAATATTTGAACAGTACCACTAGCTTTTTGAAATTTACCTTTGAGTGGAATAACGATAGTATTAACTTTTTAGATATTGCAATTTTTAAGAGTGGCAAAGGTTTATCTAGTACTATATACAGAAAAGAAAGCTATTCAAATTCGCTATTGCACTTTAACAGCTGTCACCCATACCATCAGAGGAAGGGTGTAGCAAAGGGGCAGATGGTGCGGATTTCTAGGCTAGTGAGTGATGAATGTTTGTTTAGACAGGAGATGTTCAAATTGATTGGTATGCTTATGGATAGGGGGTACCCGCTTAAGTTGTTATTGAATTTGAAAAGGGAGGTTTGTAGGAAGAGAATCTCTTTATATTCACCAATTTTGAAAAATGTAAGTGGGGTTGAAGTGAGGGTGAAATGTCATGAAGAACCTAATGCATTAACTTCGTTGGGATCATGTTTTATTTTAAAATTTAATGAAAGAGCCACTGAAATTATAATGGTTTTATGCAAGATGTGGGAATATTGTTTAAGTAGCACTACGAAAGAGATATTAGGAATGAGTCCCAGGATAGTCTTTAGTAAGGGTGATAATTTGAAAGGTATTTTGGAAAGGGAGGCAAGGAATAGAACATCTAAGATGACAAAATGTGGTTGTTGTAGATGTTGCAGGTATATAGCAGAGGGAACATATGTGTGTGTAAAAGGGTGGGGGCATACTTTACCTTGCCCAGGTGTTTGTAATTGTAACACCAAGAATTTGGTATATGTGGCCTCATGCATAACCTGTGATGCATTTTATATAGGTATGACTACCCGTAAACTTCGTGAAAGGATTATTGAGCATGTTAGAGCAGTTAAGAACAAGGACCCACACAATGCATTATACCTTCATAGTGCTAGTTGCAAGGGGTTTAAAAAGTTTGTATTTTTTATTATAGACAGGGTGTTTACTGAGCAGGGAGGTGATGTTAGCAATAGAGTAGCCTTGTTGGAAACAATGTGGCAGTTGAGATTAAATGCCACAAGGCATCCGGGCATTAATGATTACATTTCTATAAAACCAGTTTTGAAATATAGGGCCAGTATTATATAATTAGTTAATGTTTGTTCAATGTCCAAGTAAACAAACAGGCACACTAGTGCTTAAAATGTAATGTTTTAGATGTGAATGTTATATGTAATATTTTAAATGTTATTTTAAATTAATTTAAAAATCAAAATGAGAAAAGTTTATTGTTAAAATGAATTGGTGTGTTTTTGGTTAAAAAATGGGGGGATAATTATTGTTTAATTGAATGAGTTTGTGATGTCAGTAGGTTTATTGTATAAAAGGGTTGTGCTTTTTTGTAACACTGACTCTGAAGAAGCTAATCATTTGGTGAAAGCGCTTAGTCGGTGTATATTAAAAGATATACTTCCAAGGCTTGGTGTGGTTGCTGGTTTCTCGAAGCAGTTGTCGTGGTTTCACTATTTCATGAGTTAGAAAAGGTTTCCTTTCTATATACATTAGATGTAAACTGCTGCCCTAGGACATCTTTTTTAATAGTGACATCCAGAAAGTTCATATAGTCATGTGTAATATGGGAAGTAAATTTCAAAACATTAGTGGTATGGTTTTGATAGTCTATGAATTCTGTTAACTTTTCCATACTACCTTTCCAAAAAATGCGAATATCATCCAGGTAACATTTGTAATATACCCAATATTGTGCATATTCAGACTGGAACACAAACTTCTCTTCCGAAACCATGAGCACAATGTTGGCATAAGTAGGGCCACAACTTGCCCCCATGGCCACTCCCTGGATCTGTTTAAACAACTCACCCTCAAAAAATATAAAGTTGTGTTTCAATACCAAATCCATCAACTCTGTATAAACCAGAAAATTATTTTGGTCAAGTTTTCCATGTTGGTGAATGGCATCCTGGAACCATTCTGACCCTGTAGAATGTGGAATTACATTAAATAAATCCTGCATATCAAGGGTTACAAATATTAAGGAATCTGAATACATGTTGCTGTTAATGCTTCTCAAAAATTCTCAGGAGTCCTTAAGTATATCATTGGCCTTAACCCAAATATCTTTTAATTTTATATCCAAAACTTTAGCCAACGGATGGGTTTTAGAGCCATTGGCTGCCACAATGGGTCTCAGGGGTGGATCCTCCACACTTTTATGTACCTTGGGTATCCCAAAAATAGCAGGGATACGGGGTCTGTCCACACTGAGATACTTAAAAGTGTCCTGGTTTATAAAATTGTCATTCAGCACGTCCTGTAAAACCAAATCAATCTTACGGTATGCTAAGTTAATCTCATTCTTGGATACCCTAACATGCCTGTTGGTATCATTAAGCATATCCATCATCTTACTGGAGTACAAAATACTGTCCATGAAGACCACTCCTCCACCTTTATCGGGTTGCATCACCCTCAGGTATCTATTTTCTTGAATGGATTTGAGAAGTACCTTTTCTTTTCTAGTCATGTTAAATTTACCATGCCATCCACCCCTGTAAACATTCCTGATTTCTTTTTCGACCTCCCTTTCAAAAATGTTTTTTTTAATTTTTTAGCTGGGGTGTATAGGGGGATTATAGGTACTAGGTCTTCTAATACCACTATTAGTACCACCATCCTGTTGCCCCTGAAACATAATATCTAAATTCTTTTTCCGTAGAAAAATCCTCAAGTCTATTAAGCTGTCCACTAAATTACCCCCTGTAGAGGGGATGAATTTGAAACCTTTTGAAAATAAAAGAAAATGTTTCCTGTCAATCTCCTCACTGCTGTAATTGTAAATTTTAAAGTCATGTAGGGTGTGACATGGTCCATCCACAGTAATATTCCCTGTACTCCATTGGTCCAATATGTTGGCTAGTCCCCCTTCTTGGCTACCACTCTTATTTATCTTGTGCCATTTGGGGGACCCCTGTAAAAATACCGCACAGGGGATTTGTGCCTTAACCTATCTGAATAAGTTCAGGGAATTCAGTATTGTTTGAATCCTGATGTTCCCCCATCCCTGAATCACTGTAGATTACTCTATGATCCATAGGGTCCCAGGCATTGTGTCCCCCTGGTGGAAAAGAAGAGGAATAAGTACTGTGTTGTGGTCCAGATTTATCAAAAAAATTGTTATTATTTTTTTGACCAAATTTGACATTCTTAGGGTATTAAATTCATCCCCTCTACAGGGGGTAATTTAGTGGACAGCTTAATAGACTTGAGGATTTTTCTACGGAAAAATAATTTAGATATTATGTTTCAGGGGCAACAGGATGGTGGCACTAATAGTGGTATTAGAAGACCTAGTACCTATAATCCCCCTATACACCCCAGCTAAAAAATTAAAAAAAAACATTTTTGAAAGGGAGGTCGAAAAAGAAATCAGGAATGTTTACAGGGGTGGATGGCATGGTAAATTTAACATGACTAGAAAAGAAAAGGTACTTCTCAAATCCATTCAAGAAAATAGATACCTGAGGGTGATGCAACCCGATAAAGGTGGAGGAGTGGTCTTCTTGGACAGTATTTTGTACTCCAGTAAGATGATGGATATGCTTAATGATACCAACAGGTATGTTAGGG
The DNA here is from genome assembly GCF_019279795.1 of Protopterus annectens. Lineage (NCBI taxonomy): Eukaryota > Metazoa > Chordata > Ceratodontiformes > Protopteridae > Protopterus > Protopterus annectens. The sequence goes on along the minus strand of NC_056732.1, from coordinate 372,350,569 downwards.
TATCCAAGAATGAGATTAACTTAGCATACCGTAAGATTAATTTGGTTTTACAGGACATGCTGAATGACAATTTTATAAACCAGGACACTTTTAAGTATCTCAGTGTGGACAGACCCCGTATCCCTGCTATTTTCGGGATACCCAAGGTACATAAAAATGTGGAGGATCCACCCCTGAGACCCATTGTGGCAGCCAATGGCTCTAAAACCCATCCGTTGGCTAAAGTTTGGGTATAAAATTAAAAGATAATTGGGTTAGGGCCAATGGTATACTTAAGGACTCCTTGGAATTTTTGAGAAGCATTAACAGCAACATGTCTTCAGATTTCTTAATATTTGTAACCCTTGATATTCAGGATTTATTTAATGTGATTCCACATTCTACAGGGTCAGAATGGTTCCAGGATGCCATTCACCAACATGGAAAACTTGACCACAATACTTTTCTGGTTTATACAGAGTTGATGGATTTGGTATTGAAACACAACTTTATATTTTTTGAGGGTGAGTTGTTTAAACAGATCCAGGGAGCGGCCATGGGGGCAAGTTGTGCCCCTACTTATGCCAACATTGTGCTCATGGTTTGGGAAGAGAAGTTTGTGTTCCAGTCCGAATATGCACAATATTGGGTATATTACAAATGTTACCTGGATAACAGAAGGCACGGGCGTCCAAGCTGATGAGAGACCAAAAATTATAGGAAATACACTTCCACTTAACGCAAGTTTATTGAAGTAGAATTTCAGCGTTTTCGCTACTGAAAACACAGTAGCTTCTTCAGAGTATTACAGAATGGCGCCAAAAAACAGAGTTTAAATAAAATAGTGTCACATAAAAATTTCGTCACTTCCACTTTTTTTTTAAAAAGAAAAGCTAAACATTCTGTCATCAGTACATACCATCCCTAATAAAAACCAAGAATTTCCAATCCCAAAATTACTCTAATAAGTTAATAAATTGAATAATGAAGAAATATAAAACAATATTCTAAATTCTCTGATAAACGTTCAAAATATATACATATGTGTACGTAATAACCACTTATGATCAAATAAAATTTCACAAGCTACCAAATAACCAAATCCCCAGAAAAAAAGGGGCAGGTAAATGTTCTATTCAAGATATTTATCTAAAATTTATATAGGAATAAGCTTGTAAACTGTTATTTATTTATTATCCCTAAAAAAGCATGTGAAAAGTATATAACAAAATAAACATTCGCCAATTAATGAAAGTGTCTTTTTAACCACACGTTTTAAGAGAACAACAAATTTTACAATTATGTAGTAATATTAAGACGTTTTGTATATTTAATATTATAGATGTTAAAAATATTAAAAATAATTGTTAGAGTGTTCGAAGTATTTAACCTAAATCTCCATAACCAGAAAAAATAGTCACCTCATATAGCTTTTAAGTTTCAGTATGCAGGAGATGTTACAGTTTTCATTTAGACCAGGGCTATTAAATGCCTCCAGTTTTATTTGCCATTCAAGTTCCCTGGTTTCCAAGATTAGTGCAATAGGGCCACCCCTGATGTTATAAGGTACATGATCTATGGCCATAAAGTGAAAACTGTGCCCTACATTATTGCTAACATGCTTTGCTAAAGCATTTTCAGTTCTATTCTTTCTAATAGCATATACATGTTGATAGATTCTTTCCTTAAACTTCTGGTCCGTTTTGCCGATGTAGTATGCTGGACAACAATCACAGGTGGCTAAGTAAACTATAGACCTGGAATCATAATACATTTTGTGATAAATATTATATTTTCTACCCCTTACTTGAAATGTTGTTCCTGTCCTTAAGCTTTTACACCAATTGCAATGACCACAAGTGAAAGTACCTTTCTGTTTTGAGAATAAATCATTGTGGTCATGTCTCTCCAACAATGCTTTAAGATTGTTACCTCTTCTATAAACTATTAGTGGATTGCTGCCCAATTTTTCAAGAAGTTGAGTATTACTAGTAATAAAATACCAATTCTTGTAAATAATAGACCGTATCTGATTAGAGTCCGTGTTAAAGGCAGTAATGAAACTAGTAGTAAACTTCTGACCCTCTTCACTTCTTTTAGTGGTAAAATCAGCCTCCACTAAAGAGCATCCCTCATTTGAGGTGTTTAAATCCACTTTTACAGTTAAAGAGCTGTAATTTAACAGTGGCATGTAAAGACCCCGTATCCTTTTATTTTTAACTTCCTGTGTTAATTCTAATAGTAATGACTTAGGATAGTCATGGCTGGAGAACATCTCAGCTAGAACATGACATTCCTTTTCAAAGTATTCATCTGTGCTACACGTTTTAGCTGCCCTTATAAGCAGTCCTTTTACTATTGATCATTTTTTCTTAAAAGGGTGCAAGCTTGAGAAATGAAGAAAGGAGTTACAGTAAGTTGGCTTCCTGTAAATAGAGGATACAAGTAACCCTTTCATGATGTCTTTTTCCAACTTGACATCCAAATAATCAATTTCTGTTGTAGAAAAATGAAATGTAAACTTAAAAAAACTTGTAGTGTTGTTTATGTGTTCTACCAATAATGCAGCTTTCTCACCATTCCCCTTGAAGAGAATGAAGATGTTGTCCAAATATCTAGTGTAGTATAGCACTTGATGTCTAAAATCACTGTTGTTTAGAATAAACTGTTTTTCCCAGTATACAACAAATGCATTAGCTACACTAGTACCACAAGGTGACCCCATAGCTATACCTTGTGTTTTTAAATAGTATTGTTGATCAAAAATAAAAAAAAATTGATGATAAGGTAATCTCAAGTAGCTCAGAAACAGTGTCAATCTCAACCTTTGGGGCACCTAAATTGGCTAACATATTAGCTATCCATTCAGTAGCCTCAAGATGTGGGATGAAAGTATAAAGATCGACGACATCTATGGTGAGGAAGTTGCAAGTTTGGTCAAAAGTAAGATTTTTATATCACGAAGGAATGACCAAGAATCTTTGCATATGCAAGGCACAAGCTTTAAATACTTTGACAAAATGTTATCAACCAGACGTGCACAAGGGTGGGTCATTGAGGACCTACCATCTACCAATGCTCTCATAGGAGGATTGTGTAGGTCTTTGTGAATTTTGGGTATCCCAAAAAACACAGGAACCTTAGGAGATGTAATATCAATAAAGTGGTAGGTGTCCAAATCAATTTTACCTGAAAGGAAGAGGTCCCTGAAATAGCCTCTGCTCCTAGAGTGAACCATGTTCATTTCATTTATGGATGAGGGGGTGTATGCTGGACTATCCAAAACTGTTAACATTTTAGCTTTGTAGTCATTGTTGTCGAAGATTACTAAGCCACCCCCTTTATCCGGTTTCAATACTCTAACTGGTAACCTACAGAGGTTGTTCAGGAGATGCATTTGTTCCTTAGATATATTATCCTTATTTTGCCCAGAGAAGTATCTACGATTTTTATTTAAATACCTGAAGTCTACCTCACATGCTCTTTCAAACAAGAAAAAGTTAGGGTGTAAAGTTGGATTAAAGACACTTGACAGCTTAAGGTTAGATGGTTGCTGTAGTAAAGGGGTAGGAAACATAATCTCTAGGTTCAATTTACGCACAAAGCACTTGAGATCTGTTATAGTTTTAGTCAAATTGAAATTGTAGCTAGGCACGTAAGTGTTACCAAAAGCTAACAAATCAATCAACTCTTGATCTAATATAGTGCTGGAGAAATTATAAACCTTAAAATCACCTTTACTATTCAAAACAATTTTTAAATCATTGTGGTCACAAAAATCTAAGTCACCAGTCAAACTTGATTCTAATGATTGTTCCAGTTCCTGTTCTTGCAGTTGAACTGGCGATTGTTGCTACGGTATCCTAAAAAAATGCTACTATTACTGTTATTATGTTGATCTGATTCCTCTTCTCCATGATGGTGAACAGTATAGTTAGAGTTGTTATTTTTATTTTTATTTGCTTTAATCCTGTTGCTCCGTCTAAGACCTTGAGTAGGGGCAATGTTATGATCTTCTTGAATAATATCCAAGTTGGAGGCATTGTGCTGACCAAAACCTCCTCCATTGGAAGGTGTGACATTACTGCCTAAGGTCTCAGTACAATTAGTAGGCAACAGCAGCTTAGGGTAAGCTCTGTTATTCTGATACAAGAGTCTGTCCCTACTCAACTTTTTGGACTTATTAGCTTTGAGCTTAGCTAATAATGCGTCAATACTGTTGAAGATACAGGTGTAATCATATTTGTATCTGAAGAAATCAAGATCTAATTTAATCAAATTGTCCAGCTTGTTAATTTCCACTGTTAAAGTTGTTATATAAAAAGAATAATGTTTGATCATAAATTCCAATAATTGTGTTCCTTGTTTATCAAAAAGAATTTTTAACTCAGATAAAAAAGTTGCATCCACAAACAACCCTGTAGGAACAAAGTTACTACGTAGACCTTTAGGTATGATATTATCTTGCAAACATTGTTTAAAATAACATACCTCTAACTGCAATTTCCTTAATTTCACAAGTTTATGATCTAATACCTTTAATTTGTCCGCTGTTGTATCAGCTGTTGTAGTAGATACGCCCGTCCTCATTGCCGGTGGTTCCTGTACACCCTGTTGGCTGAAAGTGAATGTATCCATATCAACGATCCATTCATGTAGTGTAGGAACTCCAATGAGCACTTGGTTCAGGTTACTAAGTGTTTCTCGAGCTGCTTGGATAGTACTGCCAAGAGCAGGTGTTCGGTGTTCGTTAGCAGGCTGAAATCTGGAATTTGTGGAGGATGAATTAGATGAAATTGGCTGGCCCGCTGGGATGGAAAGCAGGCTAGAGCCATTAGAAGATGGACCATTCTGTGTAGGAACTCCTCCATTCTGAGACTGAACAGGACCATTTCCAAGTCTTTGGTCCATAGAGTCCAAGCGCGTACTAAGGGAGTCAAGGCGCTGTGAGATAGATAAGAATAATGTCGGCATGTCAAAGTTATCTGGAGAGCTGCCAATGTCAATTAATCCAGGAATGTTCGGACTCCCAGGGCTGGTAGGACCTCCCGTAGCCATGTATCAAGACTCTCAAACTATTGAACACAAATAAAACCAATGAGAACAGAAGGCACGGGCGTCCAAGCTGATGAGAGACCAAAAATTATAGGAAATACACTTCCACTTAACGCAAGTTTATTGAAGTAGAATTTCAGCGTTTTCGCAACTGAACACATCTAATGTATATAGAAAGGAAACCTTTTCTAACTCATACCTATATTTCACTAGTTCCCATCCGTTTAAACAGAAGAGAAGTATTATCAAGGGACAATTTGTCCGTAGTTGTAGGATGACCTCTTTGGACTCGGACTTCGAAGACGAACGTCAGAGAGTCAAAGAAATGTTTATATCTAGGAAGTATCCTAACTATTTAATTGTTGAGGTTTTGGAGAAAGTAAAGAATGGGAGAAAGGATAGGTTTGCCCCTATTTTGGGAACAGGGGATACCAGTGTGATAGTACCAATAAATGTGCAGGGTACCACACAACAACCAGGGGTGACGTTACCAGGGATGAAATCAAGAATCCTTTATAATCAGAATACCTCTAGGGTTAAAAACATTATTACTCAACAGTGGAGCAGGTTTAGGTGTTATTCAGAGTTGGACGTTTTGTTTACCAACACCCTAGGACTCACATATAAAAAAGGCAGTAACCTCAAGGATTTGCTGGAGCATAATGGTTCTATTGTTTCATGTAAGAAATTGGGAACCTATAAATGTGGGGCATGTGCCCAATGCCCATATATACTTAGACAGGATTCTGTACACATCCTGTTAAGAGACTATCAGATTCAGAGTAGTAGTTTTTCCAACTGTAATGGCTTGATTTATTTAGCCCTATGTAAAACCTGTGGTGCATTTTACATTGGAAAAACTACTCATAAACTCAGAAGGAGGATTTATGAGCATTTATATGCTATTAGAGTCGAAGATATTAAAAAATGTCTTGTTTAAACATACACTGACATGTCCCCAAGCAAAATGGGGATTTTTTGTTTTAGAGAAGGTGCAATGTGATGTGAGGGGGGGCCTGTGGGAAAATAGGATAGAGGTGAGAGAAATATTTTGGCAGTTGTTATTGGAAGCCAATAGATTCCCAGGGCTGAATGAATACATATCCATTGCCCCTATTTTAAAAATGAGAGCTGCAAAACTATAAAATAAGTACATATATTGTTTTGCAAGTTCCTTTTGTTAGTTTTTGATTCAAGTTTATTTATCTGTCCAACACATTGTGATGGTTTTAGTATTTATATATTTATTTTAAATTTCTTTTAAAAAATGTGCATGTTTTTATCTACTTTCATCTGTATTTGTGGCAAGTTGGTAGGTTGTCACGAATATTTTAGTTACAGGATTTAATTGGTGTCAATTAAACAATTATTTTAACTATTAATTAAATTGGGAGGGGTATATAAGCAGGCATAGCCTTCATTCATTCATTTTACATCTGAAGAAGTCTGGTGGATGAAAACACTTTGTATTGTGTGGCGTTTATGTGATTAAACCTGCTGCTGCTTACACCTACAGGCTCGTGTTTTATTATTACCTTCTGCCTCTTTGGGTGCCTGTTGTGGTTTTACTGGTTCTTGGTTCTGTGGCACCCTTTCCTTGGAGTTTTTGGATTTATTCTCAAGATATTACACCTTCATTTCCATGCAACCTATATGACAGTCTTCCTGCCATATTGTCTGGTTTATTCAGTACATCCCATGCACAATACACTTCTTTACTGGTAAAACACTTTCCAGAGCTGTTATATTTATTTGTTATGACAGTACATGCAAGATTATTACTAACCTGCCTCACGATGCAGCCTTTGCAGCCTAGCAGCATGGGCTTGCAGGTTCGTAGCCCGCTCATCTGCAGCTGTCGGAGAAATACAGTGATATTTAGCCATTACCTATCACTTATGGATCTGGTTTTGAAAAACTGTTTTTTGGTCTTTGAGGGCCAGTTTTTTAGGCAAATCACAGGGGTGGCAATGGGAGCAGCCTGTACCCCCCTGTTTTCCAATTTTATCATTGCCCAATGGGAAGATGAATACATTTTGTATGGCCCTTTAAAGGTTGCTGGTCAATGTATACCAGATTTTTGGATGACATTTTTTTGTTGTGGACAGACTCACTTGAACAATTAAATGAATTTTTAGTTTATACCAATAACACTGAAGACTTTTGAAATTTTCTCATTTGTATGATTATAAGGAAGTTACTTTTTTGGATTTACATATTAGTAAGGATCTTGACAATAACAAATTTGATTTCAACATCTTTCGTAAATCTGCCTTCTCCAATACATATTTTCATTTTACTATTGGACATCCTGTACATCAAAAGAAGACCGTAGTGAAATGCCAGTATGTCAGGTTATCAAGAATGGTTTCAGAAGCCCCCCAATTTTATACAGAGTGTGACAAGGTTAGTAAGATGTTCTTGGCTAGAGGGTGTCTGAGTGAATTTTTATTCAGCATATACCAGAAGGTAGTTCACAAAAGGCAAAGAGGCCTTTATGCACCAATTTTAAGGGGCAATTTTACATTTAACAATGACAGTGGAACATCCCATTGGGACAGTGAGGCATTTATTAGTACCTATAGCCCTGACTCTTCACAAATAGGGGACATCATCAATCAGTACTGGTGGGTAATTTCATCAGATCCTGATATTCAATCAATACTAGATGCTCTTCGTGTTTCACTGTTGCAGTCATTACATTTGGGTAATCTGCTGGCAGGTTGCCTTCAGTCTACCTGATTAACAAAGTCTTGGGTCTTGCGTAGGTTGCTGTCCCTTCTTCCATGACGTCAGGTCGTCAGGGGTATAAAACATGCAGCCGATGCCATTACATCAGTCTTTCTTGCCGCGTGGTGCCTGAAGCAGAAGCAGTTCGCAAGTGCCAGTCGGCCGACTCCTGAAATTTTTGTTTTTGAGTTTCAGAACCGAAGTCTTCAACTAAAAGCTAAGTACCCCATCGGGAAAACTTTTTCTTGCTCCTTACCGATGTCAGTAAAAGTTAATAATTGTATTACTTGCGGGAAGCAAATACCTCATAAGGATTTTCATTTGTACTGTATTCCTTGCCTAGGCCCTGACCACAACGTGCCTTGCCGTCAGTTTTGTTCTAAGTTTAATCAATGCACGATTAAATGTTGGTATATTTTTTCTTCTAAATATTTTGGCTCAAGATTTAATTATCCAGAAATGTCGCCAGTTAGCAATCTGCGGAATACCTAAAAAATGCAAAGAAAAAGACAGAGACAGACTGTCGAGTTCCAAAACCGACGACAATGCTTCTCCTAAGCCAGTTGCCGGTTCGCCGGTACTCAATGAGGTGCTTTCGCAGCCCCTGATACCCGCTACTTCTGATTCGCAGGCCTCTGCTAAGATCCATTCGGAGTCCGGTATGCCATGAGATGCTTCAATTATGGAACCTGCGGATGTCTGTACCTTAGATGGGTCCGGAGCCACTGTGTAGGCACCGGTCCTCTGAGGGTGTTTTCAGGCCTACAGATTTGTATATTAGACCAACGCCATCTTCAAAATTAAGGCCAAAAAATATATCTACGTCTAAAAAACCGACGCCTGGGCCACATGTTCAGGCCCCTATGCCTAAAAAACAAATGATCAAAATGGCTGAAGATTTAATTACTCTGATCAGGGGTAGCCTACCCCCTCCTTCTAAGAGGCCTAGGCAAGATATTGACTATGAATCTCCTGAACAGGATTGTATTTCTTCTGACTCTTCTAATGAACAGGATTTGTCTGTTCCTACTTATGAGAACTCTGATGCAGAAGATTCCATTCCTTCTGCTTCTCCCCCAGAGGATTTTTCTTTTGGGGAAACTTTACATACCTTAAGGGAACATTTCCACTGGGAAAGTCAGGATTTCTCTGAATCTAAAAAGAGACTTAGGGATTTTCTTCTTCTTCCTCAGCATAGGCCTTTGGTCATACTTGTTGATGATGTTTTTTCAGAATCTAGTATGATTCCTGATTCTCTGCCTCCGGCTCCTTGTAAGCCAGACAGATACTACAGGGTTCCTGACTCCCACAAATTCCTTTTCAAAAATCCTATTGCTGACCATGAAACTATTTCTCAGGGTTCCAAGGGCATTAAGGTCTCTACTGCTAAAAATCCTACCCCTTCTGGTAGAGATTCCAGGGTGCTGGATAGATGGGGTAAGAAGGTTTACACATTTGCAACCTTGGCAATCAGGGCTTTAAACTGTCAATTTCATATGCTTAAATTTCAACAGCATATCATGGGACTACTTAAACAGAAAATTATGTTAATCTCTGACTGTGTGGAAAATAAAGATTTACAGGACTTATTACATTCAGCTGAAAAAGTTGGAAAACATACTTTGCAATGTGGTTTTTATTCCTTGGAGGCCTCTTGCAGGGCTGTTGTAACTAGATCTGTGCTAAGAAAGCATGCTTGGCTCAAAGAGCAAACTCTGCCTGACGATCTAAAAGCAAAGTTGTTGGATGCTCCTTTACAACAGGAACGTCTCTTTGGTAATAAGGCTGAAGAAATGTTAAAATAGATGGAAGATAAAGCTAAATCTATGCAAACTGTGAATATTTCTTACAAGTGCAACCTCCAAGATTTAGTAGGCACTGGCGTACTAAAAACTGGTCCTTTCCAGTCCCCTCGAGAGCCGCTCATGTCAAATCAAGACACTCCAAAGGCTCCAGGTTTCAATCACAAGGAAATTTTAGAAAAACACAATGGGGTGCCTCCACCTCCAAATCTGGAAGCAGCAAGGCACCTCCCTATGGTAAACAGTCTCAATGACTTACCTCTACAATCACCAAGCACTTACCTTTTAGCTGCCCCTTTGGGGGGGAAACTGGGACTTCATGCACGAAACTGGCAACTTATTACCCGGACAAATGGGTTTTAAATATAGTATCCCAGGGAAACAGATTTCATTTCCACATGTTGCCAATCCCAAACTGATGGCCAGATCTGTCCCCAAATCAGTGGGCAGAGGCCCAGAAACAAGTTATGTCCCTCATGAACATGGGGGCTATTCAACCAGTATCAGAAGAGGAAAAGGGACAAGGTTTCTATTCAAGACTTTTCCTGGTACCCAGAAAAGACAAATTATGGCATCCAATTCTGGATTTAGCCACTCTAAACACATTTCTGGACATTCCAAAATTCAAGATGCTGACTCTAACAGTTACTACCTATGCTAGGCAAAGATGCCTGGTTGGTAACTCTAGACTTAAAAGAGGCTTACCTGCATATCCCATTCAGGGAGTCTTGCAGAAGATACCTCCACTTCAAAGCAGGCTACTTGCTTTACCAGTTCTCTGCCCTGCCATTTGGCTTATCTACTGCGCCCAGGGTCTTCACAAAGTGCCTGGCACCAGTAATTGCATTTTGCAGGCAAAGAAATATTCAAATATATCCATACCAGGACGATTGTCTAATTCAAGCAGAAAACAAGGACATTCTTCTAAAGCATCTGGCATTTGTAAAAAGGGTTCTAACTTGTCTAGGGTACACCATAAATGAAAAGAAATCACAACTAGTACCCTCTCAAAAAATTACATTCCTGGGTGCAAGCTTGAATACAACTGCCCAGATGGCTTACCTTATGCCAGAAAAGCAAATTCAATTGGTGACTTACTTTAAACAGGTGGCCACAAAAACCCTGCTATCTGCAAGTCATATTCTGCAAGCCTCGGGGATCATAGCCTCCTGCATTCTTCTAATTCCATATGCAAGACTGCTTATGAGGAGACTTCAGTGGTACTTAAAAGGTTTATGGAGTCAACATCGTCACAGCCTGGAAACAATGATTCCTGTTATACCTTGCCTGCAACTAGAGTTCCTATGGTGGGCAGAGGCCTGCCACCAAAACAAGGGGCTGCCATTCACTCCACCCCCTGCCACCCAAACCCTGACTACAGATGCATCAGACTGTACTTGGGGGGCTCATCTGGCAGGGATGTCCATTCAGGGCAAATGGAGCCCAAATCAAATGCACTTACATATCAATCAGAAAGAGATGCTAGCTGTACAGAATGCAATGACAGTCTTCAAGGACTACCTTCATCCAGGACAACTACTGATAAAGACAGACAACACCACAGTTATGTGGTACATAAACAAGCAGGGCGGTACACATTCCTGCCCCCTTTGCAGACTAGCCATGGCATTGTGGAACACGGCCTTGACCTATCAAATACAACTACAAGCTCAATTCCTGCCAGGAAAGCTAAATACTGTGGCAGACGAACTAAGCAGAAATCTTATGTACCCACATGAGTGGAAAATGGAACCACAAGTTTTCAACATGTTGACACGCAAATGGGGGAGCCCATACATAGATCCTTTTGCCTCACCCCAGAAATATCAGTTGGACAAATTCTGCACAAGAATTCATCACAAAAACGCTTGGAAAGTGGATGCTCTATCATTCAGCTGGAAAAACCTATCAGTCTATGTTTTCCCCTCTCTGCCTGTGCTCTCCAAAGTTCTACTAAAAGTCAAACTGGACAAACCAAAAATGATTCTGATTGCTCTAGACTGGCCTCGCCAACACTGTTACCCACTCCTGCGCAATGTGTCACACCTTCCTCCATGGCACCTGCCTCAGACACCTTTCCTACTGTCTCAGCATAACTACCAAATTTTGCACACCCAGCTCCAAACTTTGAATCTTGAAGCATGGCTAATCAACTAATTTCACTCTTTGCATCCCTTAGCAAACGTGTGATGGATGTCATTTTGGAGGCTAGAAGGCCTAGTACTAGAAAATCTTATGCTGACAAATGGAAAAGATTCTATGCCTGGAATCAATCACAAGGAATAAGCACAGAAATGCCCAGTATTCATCAGATTCTGCAATACTTAACTGAGATGCTTCACAAGGGCCTATCTTTTTCTTCCATAAAAATCCATGCCTCTGCCATTTCAGCTCATTACAACACAGAACCTCCCTTCTTCTCTCATCCTTTGCTAAAGCAGTATCTCAGAGGGGCCAACAATTTAAGAGCTCCCAGGAGAGCACCAACTCCTGCATGGAACCTCAATTTTGTTTTGGAAGAACTCACTCTCCCTTCTTTTGAGCCAGCTGCTACTGCAGAACTAAAATTTCTCTCCTGGAAAACAGCTTTCCTTTTAGCAGTCACTTCAGCTAGAAGTATTTCAGAATTACAGGCTCTTATGGCAATGGAGCCTTTCATTATTTTTCATCCGGACAGGGTGGCTGTCAGGACCAATTCATCTTTCATGCCTAAGGTGGTATCCAGTGTGGCTCTTAATCAGACCATTCATCTGCCAACTTTCTTTCCCAATCCACAGAACAAGGGTGAGTGGATTCTGCATTCATTGGATGTACACGGACAACTTAGATTCTACTTAAACAGGACAAAATCTCTAAGAAAATCTTGACAACTATTGGTGGCATTTGCTGCAGGGCTTAGGGAAGGCCTATTTCAAAGCAGACTATTTCCAAATGGATAAGTCATTGTATTCGTTTCTGCTATATGCACCATGGTAAACGTATCCCCAAGGTGATCAGATCTCACTCCACCAGGGCTGCATCTACTACTACAGTCTTTCTCAGAGGGGTTCCTACCAGAAACATTCTAGAAGCTGCTACCTGGAGCTCAGTTCATACGTTCACCAAACATTACCATTTACCTCTCTTCTCTAAATCCAGAGCAGGCTTTGCCACTGATGTCCTGCAGGGCCTTATAGCTGCTCCTAATGCTGTATAAAGCCATCCTCCCCACCATAGCTTTGGGATTCTACCCAAATGTAATGACTGCAACAGTGAAACACGAAGAACATAGTACAGTTGTGTACACTTACCATAAATGTAGATGTTCTAGTGTATTCACTGTTCAGTCCTGGTTACTCTCCCTCCAGCCCCCTGTTTTTCTCTTACTATACCTCTCCTTTATTTTACTATGCTTACAAGCCTTTTTGGTGTATTTGCTTTTGATTGGAGGTATTTTTTTTTGTGTTTTAAATTATATATATATATATATATATATATATATATATATATATATATATATATATATATACATATATAGATAAAAAGTGGCCCAAGCACAGAGAGTGAAATCAATAAAACAACCCAAACGCGTAGCAGAAACAGCATGTCAGAGAAGCTTCTCAAAAGCAAAAAATGGAGCCAACGTTTCGTGATATATCTCAAAGAGGAAGTTCATCGATTACATATAATCCACAAAGCTTACTGCTGGATAAATTCCATCAAAGTTCAACAAGTACTCCTTCCAAAAGTCACCATATAACACCACCAGGTAAAAACAAGGATTTATTCAGTTACAGAACGTTAGCGCTTTCACGGACACACAGCTTCCGCTTCATCAGACGTGTTCTCAAAATTCAAACAGCCATTATTTATACGTCACATCCAGCATTAGTCATACTAATTAAAACTCATTAAAACTCATATTAAAAAAAAAAAAAAACTTAAGTTCCTCTAATAAGATAGTTTCAACAGTGTTGAGTTATGGCACCAAGAGATGCAGTTCTTGTCCACAATGCCAGAATATTGATGAGTCCAGATATTTTAGAAACCCCAATACAGGTAAATTGTGGGAAATTCGATGTAGTTCTAACTGCAGTACTAGAAATGTTGTTTATGTTGCTTATTGTCGGAATAGTTTTAATTTTTATGTGGGCAAGACAAATAGAACGCTCAGGGAGCGTATACGAGATCATCAATACTGTCTTGCTAGAGAGCAGAAATATAGTGCTCTGGCTAAGCATACGCTCTCTATGGGTAGAGAGCATGTGTTTGCCTTTCAAGTACTACATGTTCAGCACATTGGTGCTAGGAGGGGGGATATTACCAACTTGACAGAAGAGGCAGAATTGAAGTGGATACTTCGTTTGGCAGCACATAGGGGTAGGGGCTTAAATGAATGTGTGCCCCTTAAGCCTGCACTTAAAGCTAGACCGCTTAAGTAATACATTGCATATATTATATTTATAGGAATTGAGTCCAGTAATTGTTATTAATTATATGTTAGAGTTAGTTTAATATAATTTAATATAATATATTGTAAGAGTTAGTATGATATACTGTTCTTTTATAATTATCTGTTTTTTTTTTTTTTTTGTTTTTTTGTTTTTTTTTTTTTTAATATGAGTTTTAATGAGTTTTAATTAGTATGACTAATGCTGGATGTGACGTATAAATAATGGCTGTTTGAACTTTGAGAACACGTCTGATGAAGCGGAAGCTGTGTGTCCGTGAAAGCGCTAACGTTCTGTAACTGAATAAATCCTTGTTTTTACCTGGTGGTGTTATATGGTGACTTTTGGAAGGAGTAGTTGTTGAACTTTGATGGAATTTATCCAGCAGTAAGCTTTGTGGATTATATGTAATCGATGAACTTCCTCTTTGAGATATATCACGAAACGTTGGCTCCATTTTTTGCTTTTGAGAAGCTTCTCTGACACGCTGTTTCTGCTACGCGTTTGGGTTGTTTTATTGATATATATATATATATATATATATATATATATATATATATATATATATATATATTGCTCCCCATTTGGGGGGCACCTGACATCTGGGCAAGAAAAACTGATGTAATGGCGTCGGCTACATGTTTTATACCCCCGATGACCTGACGTCATGGAAGAAGGGACAGCAACCGACGCAGGACCCAAGACTTTGTTAATCAGGCCAATTGAGGGCAACCTGCCAGCAGATTACCCAAATGTAATGACTGCAACAGTAAATACACTCGAACATCTACATTTATGGTAAGTGTACACAACTGTACTGTACTAGACCAAAGATTACCTATAGCAAGGATGTTACCTTTAAACAACTGTTAGAAGGCGAGTACAAAAGTAAAAGTAAAGGGTCTTGTAAAACTGGGACTTATACATGTGGTGCCTGCAGATAGTGTCCACAAGTAGCGAATATTGATATTGTAGTGGTAAACATCAGAAATGGAGAGTTAGTCAATATTACAGTTGTAATACTTCTTACGTGGTTTACATTGCGTTGTGTAAAAAATGCCCATTTCTATGTAGGGAAAACCTATAGAAGGTTAAGAGACCGTATGTATGAACATCATTTAGATATTAAAAAGGCTAAAACTACTAATGTATTATATATACGTATTAACAAATATAATGACCATGAGTTTATATTTTTTGTAGTGAATTCCATTAAGCTGGATATACAGGGGAGGGTTATTGAGGAACATTTGAACTATAAAGAATTATTCTGGCAGGTTAAGTTGAATGCAACATTCTACCCAGGTTTAATGATAGCTGCCCCCTAGTCCCTTTATTAAAACTCAAAAACCTTACTGCTTAAAAATTTTACTGTTTTAGAATTTCATTGCTTGAAAAAATATTTGATGAGCTTTGCACGTTCATTTTTATTAATGTTATAATATTAAAGGGTTTTAACTATGTAAAATCAGTTTTAAAATTGTAGTTTTAAATTAATTGTCTAATTGTTTGATTGTTTTATTAGTCATGTGATTGAAGTTTTGTATATTTAAATGGCATTGGTCTAAGAGTGTAGTAGTTCTGATGAAGTTCAGTCAATTCTGAACGAAAGCGCTCAACTGTTTGTGAAAAATAAAACTTGGATTTTCATTGCACCAGTGCCTTGGTTTCTTCAGGTTCAAAGGAGTTTACTTCAGTTGGTTTTGGTTCCTGGTTTGTATTTTTCCTGTGGACAGTGAGGGTGCTGGAGGTTTTGGCTTGACCACTCGGCTGAGATCTCAACCCTGTAGCTGTGCCAGTGGGGAGTCTTATTGGAGATCTGGAGAGAGAGGGAGAAACCAGCCCCAGACTGACTGTGATCTCTGTGTGTTCTTAAGGGAAAGTGTACTTTACTGTGTGTGTACTTGTCATCCTCCCATTGTGTATTTCTCTCACTGTTGCCAGTGGTGAGGATTGAGGCTCCTTGATTACTGGGCCAGCGCAGGGGCGTCACAATCTGCATTGTGGAAAATATGTATTCTGTGCTACTTTAGAAGGGTACAGGTGATTTATTGTTTCTGGGCACATATCCACAAATCTCTTAAGAGCAGACCTTGGTTGGCTCCTTTGAAGAAGTCTCACCTGCCCTTGATAAGGAATTATTAGTGCATATGGCCATCGTCTATCTGACTAAAGCATTCGTCACTATCCCAAACAGAGTTTATAAATAAAGTCCAAGAACTCTCATTTGTTTAATAACAAACTAGCTGTCTGGTAGAAGGCAACTAATAAGGGTAAGTGGCCAACTATCAACACCAGTATAAGTCATAAGTGAGGGCTGCAGAGATCAGCCCTTTACTTTTTCGTATTTTCTTGAATGCCCAACTTGATGACAACACACACTGGCTGGCCAGGTACATTGATAACTGTGCAACTGTCCTCCAGCGAGGGTTGGACGTATTCAACTGCTGGTATAAAAAGAATGGTTTAAGTCTTAGCAGCAGCATAGTCACTTTTAGGATGCAAAGTATTTCTCATAATAGCAGTTTGATGTACACCTTTTCAGAATATAAAATATGTGTACAGGGACAGGGACATTTATACTTGTACCTCTCAATTTCTGTGATTAATACATAGTGCTATGATTTTTGCTCTCAGATTTATGCTTGCTCCCCCAGATTTACTGATGCTCAACGTTAAGTCAGACCTATCTAAAGGAACGTGCAGTATTACATAATTGAAGTAAGCCTGTACAAGTTTTCAGTAGCACTAATTTTATGAGCTGTAGTATTGGAAAACCCCTGATTATGAAAAAACAACAAAATGCTCCTCTTTCTGACCCTCTGCTATAATATTTAAAGAACACTGCTGTAGTGTGTGTGTGTGTGTGTGTGTGTGTGTGTGTGTGTGTGTGTGTGTGTGTTTGTACCTTTAAGAACACTTATTAACCATAATGCATGTACTGTCAACTCACTCTTGAAGAAGCAGCTGTGATGATAGCTGTGTTATGAATACATTACTGTTTCGTATGGATTTAAAGCTGCAGGAAATACGTCTTGAGACCAAACTTTGGTTAGTTTGGACTGATTTGTGATCAAGTATGTAGCAGAAAGTAAGCCCAGAACAGACAAAACAATTAGTGAGAGGAAAACTGTTGTGCCTCATAGATGAATACAGCTAAATATTATGTTATTTCTGTTAAAGAAGTAAATAAGTTAGTACCTTTAAATGACTAACTGGATATCACATCCTAGATCATATCATACATCTGTCATACATGTGATCTCTCAACTGTCCACATTTTCATAAAATGTTGAGATTTTTGTATCATATTTTTGGTTTGTTCATCATAAAATTTTTATTTTCTAGCAAATCTTTGAGATTTGAAGTCAGAAAATAATGACAGACATTTACGTTTCAGACTTCATGTCCCTGAGTAAAATTAATGCTAATGCAAAACCTGTTGCTATATCAACTTTCTAAGTTTATAAGAGCAATATCTAAAAATGCCCCTATTTTGGGGCATTTGTCTATTATCTGTGGCTTTGTCCAGATATCATGCAGTAACAGATTGAGAGGTACATATGTGATGCTATTCTCTTTTCTCATTATGTTGTCTGACCATTTGAAAGTTATTTAGAAACAGTTTAAATAATAAAGAGCTATAATATTTATACTTTCAGATAACAGTAAATAAGCAAAGTTAACTGCTCAACCAGAACTGTGGAATAGAGGGGTAACTTCTAACTATGACCTAGCTGCATGGATTCACTTTGCATTTTGGTTGCAGGATGAGCTGCCCGTGGATGTGGGAGTGACTTGCTGATATCAACTCACCCATCTGGAAAAAGGAACATGGAAAGCTCCATTTGTACTGCTGACTTCTGCTGAAGGCCAGATGTCACAGCAGTAATGAGACTACAGTGTGTGCTTGGCTTGCCTAGCGGAGTGATGTGCTGTAACTGAAAGGAATATGCATACACAAGCATGCAGCTCTCCATAGACTACCATTTTAAGGACTGCTTTAGTGGCCTTGCACTCATTGCAATGTGAGATAAATTTTAAGGCATAAAAAAAAATCTCTGTGAAGTGCTGAGTGTTATGCAATACTATGACTGTCTTGTAGCCCCCCCAGTCCCAGGCACAGTTAAGGATAGTTTTTAAATGTGGGTGGTCCCAGTCTGATGGGGAAGCTATTGAGGAAGAACATGTCTCAGCAGAACCATCAGGAGGCAAAATAAGCTAAAAAAGTCATGCAACAGTGCAGATGGACATTTCAGCGGAATGTGGTAGCAAAATGTAAGATGAGACTCCTGTAGTAACTGAGAGCGAAAGCAGTTGTTTTCCATGGGAAGTGGCTGGTACATTGAGGATACCACGCGAGGGCATAAAAAAAACAGCCACCCTTCCATGAGGCATGTCAGAGTAAACCCTGATTTTACCCTTGCAGATGGTGTCAAATGTGTAAGAGCAGCATCATCTGTTTACATAAAGTTTATAATGGAAACTACAGGGGATCTCAGAAAAACATGACACATGCATAACAACAGTGCTACAAAAGTAAGACATCTTATCAGTTACAGCAAATTAAATGTAAAAAGGAATAAATATGTCAGGTGGTCTTTATATGCCAGCACAGTTTATGAATCTGACTCATCACATTAGCTGGAGAACAGTTTGCTACATTGACAACACTGGTTTAGAAACTGTTTTCTTACCAGAGGGTGAGCAGGAGATATACAGCCAACAAACAGCTGTTTTTTGCTGTTCTCCTCAGGGGAGTATTATTACACTGATCAGCATCATAGGGATTCACAGGAAATGTGGGTGGTATGACTGGCTACTTAGTGACTGCCACCATTTATAGATTATGTTTCTCCTTACTCCGAATACAGAGAGACACTCAGGACTCACTCCTAGGTATCTCATTATGGGGGTGAGAATGCACTGTCAAGTGTGTTCACTTGTGCTGCTCTAAACCTTGCTAACAACATTTTCATCTAATGGAAGCACTCATCTAAATTTATTCTAAATATATCTTATTGACTGTTGGTCATTCACACACCTGCATGTTGGCTGAAAAGGGTCAGTTTGACCGGCTCAATTACCTGGCTAACAAAATGAAATACATTAATACATTTCTTGTCTTGTTCTCCAGTGATGCCCCAGTAACTCATTCTGTGTGAACACTTGTTTTTGACCAAGATATATCTAATAGAACTACTTCCAGTGATGGCAGAATATACCTTTGTTCTTTGTGATTTTGCCACATTTTTCTGTTATGCATTGCAAGTAAGCATTCATTCATTTTCCATTACCTTCTTTATCCTAGTAGCATTCACGAGGACCTGGAGCTTATCTGGACAACCGGTGGACATAAGGCAGTGAAGCAGTCCTAGACAGGATAACAGTTTATTGCAGGACATGCATGCGTGCATGTATGCACTCGCACGCGTGCACGCACACGCGTACACACACAGAGACACCTATGGACAGCTTGGAGGATCACCAGTTCTCTTACCTTCTAAATAACCACAAATTAAATCTGTAGTTTGCCTGTATTTAACAAAGATAGTAAGTAGTGCAGCCCTCTGAGCACCTCTGATTTCATTTAAAATTAATTTCTACAGGTACCATTCTAGTATAATAATTACTTTTATCTTTATCACTAACCATACAATATATGCTCTAACCTTGGTGTATTTATACAGTCAGTCACTTCTAGTATTCTATATCATTCTTTCAATGATATTTCTCCCACCTTCTCTCATGACTTTTCTGTCGCGTTAGGAATTGGGCATACGTCCATCAATATGGACTGTAGTATAACACACTCACACCCTCAGCAATGCATACAGTTAACAAATAACTGAAATAAAGCCATAAAAACAATAATTATCTATCTCAAACCAAATAAACATTGCTTATTTAAATTAAGATACCTGTGTTGGAAAGCAGTGCATCATATCCAGTGTCATTCCTGAAAATCCAGGTACATATAAAACTGAACAGCTGCCTTCATTTAATTTTCCATCCCGTAATGACCACATTTAAACTACCACAAATGGAGTACAAATCCTTTAAATCAATCCTTCCTGCATGTACAGTAAAGGTAAAGAAATCAAAGACCCAGCAGACTTTTCCAGCCTTGATATGATGTGCTCAGTATATCCAAAAACTTGGCTCAAGTCACATATGAAAAAAATGTGAAGTAAAAATAAATCTTCCTCAATTAACCCAATACAAGTATGACAGAACTCAGAATGACCTGGAAGAGCTTCTTTTCTATTGCTGAAGATTAACCACAGAGTTTGCTGTACAAAAATCAATGCCTCAGTAATGTAAATAGGAACATCACCATCAGAAATACCCTTAGGGGTACATATAAACGATATAACTAGCCACTGTATGTATCCAGCTACTCACAAAAAATACTATAATACAAGATGCCATAAAAAGTCTCCTGGAGAATACCAAAGGTGATTTAGTATGTGTTCATTTCAAAAAGAAAAAAAAAGACAATACAAGAATGTTCTATACATAGAATGTCTCTGGAATAATGCAAACATGGATGTACTATCTCTTCATGAAGTCAGCCTTGTTCACTCACAGATATCTTGCCAACACTTAAATATACATGAATGGGACACTAAAGAATTCTAGACTGGGTGTCTTCGAGCAATCTCCCTAACATCTCTGTCACTGGATTGTTATATTACAGTGGATTGCATTTTAATTTTATTAATTTGTTAATTTGGTAAGTGAACTGAGCCACGTTGGTGCAGCAGTTAGCGTTGTCGTCTCACAGCAAGAGGTTCTCCCATTTGATTCTCGGCTGGAGCGCCTTCTGTGTTGAGTCTGCATGTCCTCCCCATGGTCGAGTGATGTTTAAAGACATGCAGGTAGGTGCGTGCGTGAATGGATGTGCCTTCTTTGAAGGTTTGGTGTCGGGCTGGCAACTCGGCACCATAAAAATCCACTGCCAATCATTAGCAGACTGGAGTTTTGCTATGGCGATCCCTAACTGGGAAAAGCTGTAAGACATTACAAATTTGGTAAGTGAACTGGTTCTCAGATCCTTTTCAGCCATGACCCAGTAAGGAAAATGCAGTTTGTGCATATTATTGAGATACATGTATACATGTATGACTTTCTACACACATACACACACACACACACACACACACACACACACACACACACACACACACACACACACACACACACACATACACACAGACATATATATATATATAAAAATCAGGTAACATAAATGCAAACTATGTATGTACCACTGTTCCAATTACTGTCATCGTACATGGTCTGTTAAAGTGCTCTTAGGAATAGTGCCTTCATTATTTATTTATTTAAACCAGAGTACCTAGAGGAAACCCGCACAAACTCGGGGAGGACATGCAGACTGCACAGAAGGCACCCCAGCTGAGAATTAAACCTGAGAAGCTCTTGCTGTTAGGTGACAATGTTAACTGCTGCACCGCACTATAATTTATATAACTTTTTATATGGAAAATTGAAAAGTATATATGTTACTTGTTAATAATAACTTAGACATGATGAAACTGTAACAAGAGTGAAAGTGCTTATCTCTTGTTTTAACTGTGGTTTAAACAAGCAATACCAGCTTTGATCCTCTTTTTTTATTTTTTAATAAGAATGCAGTTACATTAGAAGTTATGGCAACAGTCTATTTTATTAATTTGTATGCTATCATTCCTGTACAACTAGTTTTCCCTTTTTTTTTGCTTTTTTATTTATACATACACACACACACACACACACATGCACACACGCACACACGCACACACACACACACACACACACACACACACACACACACACACACACACACACACACACACAAACACAAACACACACTTTAGTTTAGCCAATCAACCAGTATGCTACTGGGAGTAAACATCAGCACCCAAAGAAAACCAATGCAGACATAAGGAAAATGTGTAGCTCCACACAGTGACCAGGGGTCAGGACTGAATCTCAGACCCTGGCATTGTAAGGCAAAAATCTGTGCCACTGAGCCACTATGCTGCCTAGTGAGAGTAATGACAACAATGCCATCATTGCTGTTTATTGCACTGTAGAAAGGTCTCCAACCTGCAGACATGTTAAGGCAAGAAGTTGTCAATGTTTAAAACTAAACTCTGTAGCTAACTTGACTAGAGCCCTGTGAACTATCTACTCACACTAAACAAAGCCATGTTTTGTTTCATCAACAACTTAAAAACTTTTACAGATAGACTCATCCCAGCTAAATCTGTTCATTCTAAACACTCTCCCTTCCCGTGAATGGCTAACTCCTTAAAGGAGTCAGTGGTCTCCCGGATTAAAATTTGGGCACACTATGGAAAGTCTGATTTCCCTCCTACTACTTTAAGAGTACAGAGAATTTAGAAATTGGTGTAAAAATTTCATTAACTTGCAAATTGAACTTAATTCACAAGCCGCCAAATCAGCCATGAAAACTCTGTTTCTGGGTCATGTCTCCAACAACTTTTCGACTGAAGCAAAACCTCTGTAGCCAAACTATGGCAAATAAATTTTCTTAACTAATTGAAACAGCCATTCCATACCTAAATTGAGCTACACCTCCAACTAAAGCAAACCTGCTACAATAGACACCAATAACAATATAAACAAGTTTCCCTCCCCCACAGGACAGTAGAACTAATTTCCCACTCCGTAGCATTAGTCCATCCTTAACCTGTTAGCTATTCTTAAAGGCCAAATGTATCAGAACAGAAGGTCCCAATCTAACTGCACCCAAATTAAGCAAAATTGAATAAAGTGAAATATAACAGGATTGTTCCCATATTATGGAAGGAATCATTTCAGCTTTTTTATACAAAGGTCAAGTTTCCATTGACTACTATAGCTACAGGCCAATACACATTCTTAACACGTCTGCAGCAATAATAGAGTACTTTATTTGCAACTTTAGACTAGACTGAATTCATTAATACCCTTTCTTTGGCACAGCATGGTTTCTGCAGAGTATTCTCAACAAATGCAGCCTGTCTGCGACAAGTTATACTTGATATAGCGTCAACAAGGGCATAATCATGCCCTCATTATTTCTGGACTTACTGAAAAGCATTCAGTACAGCTTCTCATGAAATCCCAATCACATGTGTGGCAATCAGAGGCACAGACCAAGACTCCCTTAGGTGGCACAGTGACAATCTCTCAAATATAAAGTATATACTGATGGTCTGGCAGTTACCACAGATGACTGAAGCTCTGAGTTGTTAATGACCTGCTTCCTGTGCACATGATATAGGGTTTGGTTCCTTCCACCATCATTTGCCTATTGTGTGACTCTGAGCAAGTCACTTATCCAGACAGTATTCCTGGTTTGCCTCTAAAAAGGGTCAGTTTGTCCATTGGGCTTATACAGTCAACAAATAAGTAAAAAAAAATATTCTGCTTATTCTTTAGCATATAGATCTGAGAAATGGGTAATGCAGGAAGCTATTGTTGGTCCTTTACTGTTTAGTTTATATGTTAACCAGCTGTCAAATCAATGTCCAGAACTAAAAGTGGTCCAGTATGTGGATGGTAGTGCTTTAATGAGGAAAGGCAAAAACCTCTCCACACATCAGCCCACCCTTCAAGATGCTTTTTCTTTTTCTTAAATATTTTTTATGAATTTAACATATTTACTATGTCAAAGAGAAAAGTAGTAGCACTGAAAGACACCAAAGGCAAATAAACCAGAGCTTCTTTATTTAAAATTGGTAAGTGCTTTCTCAGTCTTACAAGTGCTTCTTCAGACCATACTAAAATCACTACTAAACAATTATATACATATATAAAAGGCAATCCAATGTTATCCAAACAGCCCATCTCAAATATTCAAACTGACCAAACAATGCCATGCTTCAATAAAATATTAAAATCACTTAAAGAAGTCACTTGCTTACAAAGCAGGTTTTAAGTACAATATGTACACAGAAAGGAAGACATTCAACATCACATACTATTATACAATGTTAGGAATACTTTGAAATATCAAGGTAGTCTTATACAATTAACACATGCAATTAACACATTAAGATTCTTGGTATTTCAGTAGCAACATTTCAAGGCTATCCCAACCACTAAAAGCGTTAATATGATTTATAGATCTTATTCTGATCACTTCTTTTTCAGTTGTACATAGTATTGCTGTTAAATTTAAAAATTCTTTGAATGTAGTAACTGAGTTCGATTTCCAAATTTTTGTAATAACTTTTCTAGCTACTGTCAGTAAACTCCAGAAGGTTTTTTGTTGTTGTTTGGCTTTTACAGATAAAGGAAGTGGAACATTCATTAGTATTATTGATCTAGTTAAAAAACAGTTATCAGACCATAACCCCTTAAAATCATACTTATCTCTTCCCAATATTCATTTCATTTTTCACAGTCCATAAACTTGTGTGTCCAATCACTTTTACAACTTTACCATATCTCCAACAAACTGAAGAAGTCATTTTTCTAAACTTAGAGATTTTATAGGGAGTAACAAACATTCTATGTATATATTTCCACATAACTTTCCAGTATAAACTTGAAGAAGTTTGACTAACTGATTTAGGTAACAAAGTTTTATTCTTCTCACCTGTTAAGTCACTCATTCCAATAATATCTAAAAAGTTCCAGAATTTTGCATTGTTATTATTGTTATTTACAATTAACTTATATAACTTGGGTAAAGTTCCATTGTAGGTCAGTTTACCTCCAACAATAGCATTCATATATGCATTTAATGGGGGAATAGTGTTCTGTTCCTCTTTATGTATATTATCTACAAATTCATTTAATTTCTTACTCGTGCATAGTAGTAACTCGTTAACAGATTCATCCAACTTATAATCTTTCATTAAAGATTTTCCAACTTAGCTTTTCGATTCTTAAAGCAATCTGACCATAATACTAATCTGTTCCTTTTTAATAAATTTACTTTAACATTGTTCTGAGTTTCTTATATCTAGAGGTATGTGCAGTGGGAAAACACAAAAAAGTCCATTCTGATATTAATGGAGTTTCAAAACTATCTGCCTGTCTCTCTCTCTCTATATATATATATAGATATATATTATCGTGAGTAAAATGCGTCCTTCAGCTTTTCCCGGTTAGGGGTCGCCACAGCGGAACTCTGGTCTGCTAATGATTGGCAGTAGAGTTTTACGTGCTGGCTTGCTGGGCCTAACGCACAACCATCAACGAAGGAACACCCATTCACGCATGTCGCCACACAGAAAACGCTCTAACTGAGAATTGAACGGGCAATGTCTAACTGTGAGGTGACAATGCTACCACAGCACCACCATTTTAATAAGTAAGAAACTATCCTCAAAAGTAAAAACATTCATTCCATTTTTTAATAAGTAGCACTTCAGTTTTTTTTTCAAACTTATTATAAACAATCATACTCACATATTGACAGATTTTGTATTCCTAAACATTTTAGTTATTTTTCTTCCCAATTATATTTATATTTATCTTTACCCATGGTGGTGGTGCTTCGGTAGCGTTGTCACCTCAGAGTAAGACGCTGTCCGGTTCAATTCTCAGCTAGAGCGTCTTCTGCGTGGAGACATGCGTAAATGGGCGTACCTTCATTGAAGGTTGTGCTTCAGGCCTGGCAAGCTGGTACGTAAAAATCAACTGCCAATCATTAGCGGACCGGCGTTCTGCTGTGGCGACCCCTAACTGGGAAAAGCCAAAAGACACTCTCTCTCTATCTTTATATTTATCTTTAAACTTGCTATCTAATAATTGATTTAACACTAAAATTTCAGTCTTATTATTATTAAATTTCAGCAGCAATTCTTCTTGAAATTTTTAAATTTACTGATCTATTTTTGTTTAAATAATTTAAATCTCCTATAATTAGTAAAATATCATCTACAAAAAGCTGTATTTTAGATTGACAATCCTTGTTAATTGAGAATCCATCGATTTTTTTCATTTCTTCTTGTATTATTAGTTAAGGGTTCAATAACTAATCCAAATAGTAGAGTGGACAAGAGACATCCTTGCTTTGTGTCTTTGTTTAAAGTGAATCCTTGAGAAATGTAAGATCCAATTTTAGCATATGTTTAGGAGTCTCTATACAGTTTATTTTAATATTCCAGTAAATTTTTCTGGAAATGGAAACACTTCTAAAGTTTTAAACAAGCAGTTCCAATCAGGAGAATCAAAAGTTCTCTGGGTATCTGAGCTAATTAGGGCCAATTTCTTGTTAATTTCTTTTGCTAAATATAAGATAGTTAGTGCCTTTTTTATATTATCATACATAAATCCTGTCTTATCTTTATCAATTCATTTATCTACTATATTTCTTGATCTTGTAGTGAGGATGAAGTAAACATTTTATAGTCTAAATTTAATAATGAAGTAGGTCTGTATGAGGAAACTAACTTATTAACCTTTCCTTGTTTAAGTATAGGTAAGATTTCAGAAAATTTCCACGAGGGAGGAATAATTTTATCAATCTGAGTTATCCAGAAAATGTCACTCAGTAATTCTAAAATACATAATGGATGTAGACTATATAATTCTATACTTAAACCATCTAAACCTGGAACTTTACAGTTGTTCCCTTTTTTAAAGCTTCTTTAACTTCTGTTAGCATAATAGGCTTGCTTATTCAACAGAGATATGCGTTGGCCATTAAGTTTATTAGTAACATTTTTCTTTAAATACTTGTCAATTTTGTAATCATCAGGATTATTTTTATCTTTGTTAAGATTTTATTAAAACATATTAATCATCTCCTCTATGTCTGAAGTAAGCTTATTAGTGTGAGGTTTTTGGATGGTATTGATCTGTGCCTTTTTTGCTTAACATCTTACTTCTATTAGCTAACGTATGTTGATTTTTTTAAGTCGTCACATAACTGTTTAATTTTATTTTTTTCTAAAGCAATCTCCTCTTTATGTGTTAAAACTGTTTGATATTTTGTCATTAATTTTTAATGACTTTAGTATTATCTAATTTGTTACTCAAACCTCACTTTTTGTATTTCATCTTGTATTTCTAAAGACTTTGTATTTCACTCTTTCATTGTATTACACAGTCATCTTCCCTTTCTATCTTTAATATGCATTTTTAAGGGATCCCACAGTATGACTTTACTAACCTGACCATTTTCATTCAAAGAAAAAAAAAATTAAGATAACTCATAAATTCTTTTAATTTCATCATATATACTGGGATTATGTAAACAATCTGAAAATTCTGTATATCCATTAATATAGTAATACTTAGTGCATCATGATCAGATAATAGACAAGGAGTAGCTTTAAAATAATTCACTTTTATTTAGTAAACCTGTAAAGGCATAAATCATATCAATTCTAGTTTGTGTCCCACATGTCTAAGAATAATGAGTAAAGAACAATGACTTATCATCTGCTTTTACTGTTAAATCAACTAAATTATTATTACTAAACCATCTGTTTAGTGTTTTAGCTGATGCCAGCATGTTAGCTTTCTTCACTTGTATCTTCTATATTAGATATGCAGTCAAAATCCCCTGCTAAAATTAAACTACCCATACAATTACTTTGTTGTAAGTTTAAGTGATCTTTAGCCACTCATGCATCTATTCCATGGATCCAGTAAAAATATCTAATATATAGAGTTTGGCATTATATTTAATTATTACAAATGTATACATTCCTTTGGGATCATTAATGGATTCCATGAATGTAGGCTTACAGCAGATTTTCTCCAAAGTATAGCAGTGCCTCTCCTCTTTTTGTTAAAAAGAAGCAGATGATAGCATTCTGTACCTTAATTTATTTACATATTATATATCTTTATCTATCAAGTGACTCTCTTGCAAGACTATAATTTAATTTTAGGTATCTCATTAATAATTTCCTTTGTTTCCATTATTTAACCCAGTTACATTAATATATAATAGATTAAAACTATCCATAATGTGTATTTTAAAATATTTATTTTAAAAGATATGACACATTTATTTACTTTATAAATTTAATTAGATTTAAGGCTCTAATGCATTCCTCTATCAAGTGACTCTCTTGCAAGACTATAATTTAATTTTAGGTATCTCATTAATAATTTCCTTTGTTTCCATTATTTAACCCAGTTACATTAATATATAATAGATTAAAACTATCCATAATGTGTATTTTAAAATATTTATTTTAAAAGATATGACACATTTATTTACTTTATAAATTTAATTATATTTAAGGCTCTAATGCATTCCTCCAAGAATATCTTAACATTTCATATGTTTTTAATTCTCCCTTTGTTTTTTGTTATTTATCAGTTTTGGTAGTTTAGTTTGCACAAAGACAAGTCTACAACTGTAACTATATATATTGCTAGTAAAATACAATGTACCATGGATACCAAAGTTCCTAGTTTGCTTATTAAATAGACAAACTACTATACTATCTCTCTACCTACCAGTACCTACAAATTCATCAAAAAACTAGCCAAAACCTACAGTGGCTTACAAATAATTAATATAGTATTATATATAAGTCAAGAATAATAAGAAACTATAACTTTAGTTATGTATTTGCCATTTAAAACTATTCCCCCATTACTACAAAAATTGAATAATCCTCTGCTATTAATCACAAATATTAAATAGTCAAACAAATAGTGTACTATATACCTGTTTATGTAGTAGTAGTATTAATTATCCATTAAATATTCCTAAATTCTTTGCTCATTCAACATTATTATAACTAAATCTCTAAATGAATAAGCAGAACAGAGTAGGACATGATCAAATAAATATATCTGTAAACTTACAGGTGACAGATAGTCTTCAAATACTAACCTATCATCCAAAAATGAAATCAGTGCACATATGTAGTCATCATGCTAAAACATATACACATATTTTATAGGTGTAACAAAAATTGTGTAATACTCTTAACATGACAAATGTAAACATATTTAAAAATCCTTTAACATATTAAACTACTTTATAAAACATGTACATTACTGAGATCAAAGAGAACGTCTTGCTATTTCTATGGAGTAAAAAAAAATTGCAGTCTGTATTGTATTCAAAAGTTACAACGTGGTTAATTCAAATCTCATTCTCCATTTTGAAAAATGTACTTAATTTTCTATTAAAATTGATGTACTGATTCAGCAATATAGCGCTCAAATTTCAGCTCTGACGTATGAAATTAGTTATTTCAGGTAGCGTTAGTGCATCTAATACCATACAATATGCAAAAAGCATCAAAATTTACATGACCAAGCTTCAAATTTCAACTTTCAGATTATTTGCAAATATTTTTGTATAATTATCTATGCAAATTATATGCAATCTTGTACATTCACATTTCAGCCATATGTAGGCATATGTAATACACATCTTTCTTATAAGAAGTTTGTTAATTAAATATATTTGTTTTCTTATTTTCCCACTAATGTTCTACCTTATTATATATAGCTTGTGTTTCTAAAATCTCCCATCAAAAAGCTATTTAAACATTGGCTGTCTATTAGAGACTATAGTATGTGTATATATTTCTTAACTTACTGATACTGCTCTTATTAAGCTGATGTATTAGATATTTCATTTCTTGTGCATTTGCATATCATTCATAAGATGTTTAGTATTGCAAACAATCTTGACTATATTTAAAAGAATTCATGTGTGTGTAATTTGAATGTATGTTTTTAGCCATTGTGAACTGCTTTTCTGATCTAAGTTTTACATCCTGGCATTAGAATTTGATTACAGCATGTGAAAATAACAGCTCACAACACACAGCAGCTAATTTTCTCTGTAAGTTTCTCATTCTTCTTAATTCTGTTAAACTGTTCTAATCTGTAACAAGCATCTAACTTTACCTCTTCATTTAACATTCAACAAAATATAAGCAAATTATGTCAGCAACCACTCAATATAAACATTTTTTTACCAGTTCTTCACTTGTAAGAAAATAATGTATTATTTTGAGCACATTTCTCACATATATACTTGAAAAAGAAAGACAAAGAAAGTTCCTTTCTGTTTTCACAGACATTGGTGATGAACTTTGACCTAGATTTTCTTCAAAACAGCTCAAGGTGGGAAGCAAGCAAGCAAGAATCCAGCATTCTGACAAAACAGTACCATTATTTTGTTCTCAAACTTTCTTGAAGTGTTACTTGTTTCATAAATGACATGGGAAAGGAATGTGTTACACAGGAACAAAGAAAACAAAATCAGCAGCACTTTACCATTTCTAATTAGCGTACTACATAGACCTGATATTCAGTCAACCCATCAATGCACATACTAAGCAAAGTTAAACAAGTATAATAAAATTCTTAACTTATGTAGTCTTAAAGTTACCGATTATGTTGATTATAATTTAATGGCATTCTATTACAGGACGTATACGTTTAAAATTAAAAATATACACTTAGTTAAATGAAACATATTAAGCTTTTTCACTGAAAACATGGTAAAACAGTACAATTGACAATCTATATTCCTCATAGTGAAAAATGTTTTAGCTTAACCTATAAATACATACTTACATATGTTTTGAAGTTTAAAGTCCAATACAAACCTTTTACTTAAAGGACAAATCTATTGTTTCAGAAAATAAAATCCTTGCAATCAGAGAATAAAAGTAATTTCTTTTTAAGTGTTTTTAATTTTAGAAGCAGTTTTCCAGGAATTCAGCTCACTTTGTCTCTTGAGCAATATAGTTCCAACCCATTTCTTCAGTATTATTAAGGATTTTATTGTTGTTAACAAAAGTGGATGCCTCTTACAGCATGTCAAATGTTTTAGTTCCTTCATAACAAAATAGTTTGATCTTTGTGGGAAACACCAAAATGGCTTTAATACTGTTCTTTTTTAAGTTACTTGATTAGTGTTAAACAAGATTTTCTTTTACTTATTACTTTACTGGAATAATTATTGTCAAATCTGACTACATGTTCACCTATTTTAATAGGTGGGCTGGACCATGCTGTTTTTTAATATTTGATTGTTTTCTAAGCTAGAAATGAACTTAAAACTCACCATCATGTTCAATTATAGTTTCTTCTTTGAGGGTGCTATCAGGGATCTATGTGCCCTTTCTATTACAAAAGGTAACGTTTCAGGTAGATTTCATGTTTTATGTAGCCAGGATGCTAAGAAGTTTATTTTATTGTCTCCCCCTTACTTTTCAGGTATACCATACATTCTAATGTTATTTTGTCTCAGTCTATTTTTCTAAATCATCAACCTTGTCTAAGAATAAAAAAAATTCAGTCTCAGGCTCACCTTCATTTATTATCCTTTCATGATCATTTAAAGCTTCTTCATTACTGCTGATTTGTGCACTTTGTTGTTTCATAAGAATTTCTAAAAGTTCCATCTTCTTTCTGGTCTCTTCTAAGAAACTTTCTATTTTGGTACCCATTTTGTCTTTTTTAAGTAATACATCTTGTGTACTAAATATTATTGACTGGATGTCTTTTTAGCACAGGGATACTGAGTACCATTTTTTGAGTGACTCATGTTGAAGTCTTTTCTCTACCTTAATAAACCCATCTGACAGGAAAATTACAGGTTTTGAAGAACTTGAAGCTATACATTGTTTCTGTGACTATTATTGAATAAGATTAGCTAACAAGTATCTCCAAATTTTATTTTTTTGATTATATGTTCTGTCAGAGAAAAGTTTTCAGTCACAGAGCTTTACAGAGAATTACCTCATACAAATAATACAGTTATGTAACTAAAGTTTGAATTTAGTTTCATGCTTTCATACTACTGTAGTATATCAGTCTGAACTTCACTATATCATTTTATAAAAATCATTGTTAACTATTTTTGATAGTTGTACATAGTTGGGTCATTTATTGTTTTGTTTTATATTTTACATATTCTTATTGTTAAAATATATGGGGTACCTGAATCACTGAGGCTCATGTGAAAATGGGTCACAACTGAGGTGGACAACCCAGTTTTAAACATAATAATTGAATGTATATATGTATGTATGTATATATTTATGTTTTTAAGATGTGAGCAGAAAGAGAAGTGAGAACACTTGCCAAAAAGCCATGTGGACACAGGGAGGACATACGTATTCTATACAGAATGTACCCCATCTGGAAACTGAGTCAAAGAATCATGCAGTGTGAGACAACAGTGTGAATACTATAGCAAAGAGTTGCACTGAATATTGGAAGAGACTTGGTTTGATTCAGTGAAAAGAACTCTAATTGTAGAGCACCATGTTATATGACCACGTTTTCAGAATTGCATTTTCTAATGGTATAATCAGTACTTTTGTAGTATTATATTATCAGTAAGTATCAACTGTATAGCCTTAAACGAAGCATGTATAGAAGTAGTTAAAGATGCAAATATTAAAATTTAGACCTAGACTTTTTTGTTTTTATTTGACCTACTCATTTTGGTAGCTCAGCAAATATTTCATATCTAATAATCATGTTATTTTTCATTAATAATAATTATTTATTATTAAGTTCTCATCATTACAAACAGGGTTTACTGGCATACAGCTTGCATCCTTACAGTCTCTGAGTTTGATTACTCAGGTATTCTGATGTGCTTTCTAGTTAAAAAAAAACAACAAAGAAAGAAAGAAAAACTGCTTTTATCCTTACTGCCAGCAGACCCCCCCATTGCATCTGTCTGTAGTTCCTTAATTATATTGCATTCTGTATTGAAGAGATATTAATTATAATGATGCAGACTCTACTAAATGAGTTTCAGAAATTAATTAGAAAAATTAGAATGATCCAGCAGTTTTGCCTTCCTCATGTCGACTTGATGGATTTCTATCAGATTTCTGAGTAATATGGCTATGCAATGTGCAAATAGCAAGCTTTATGACCCCATTCTGAGCAAAAAAAATTATAAAGCCAAAAATCATTAACTCATATTGCTGTTTTGTTTCAGAACAATGATTATGTTGCAATAAGAGCAAACATTTAGGCTTACATGTTTTCTTGAAAAGATAATTTTAATAACTTTAAGATGAATTACATTTTGCTAAGTGTAAAAAAAATCATGATGAGTGGACGAACAGGAAATCCAGGCACTGCTGTGATTATTATAATACATCCCCTTCCCCCATCAGTTTGGATTATGAGGAATTGAAGCTCCAGATTTAAAAAAAATTCATGCATTTATTTTCAACACCACTTTATTGTGTTCTAGGTCTCATGGAAGCTGGAGCTTATCTCAGCAAGCAAAATGTCTGTGAAAAGAAATTATCCTGGAATGCATGCCAGTCCATTGTTGAATGAACACATGCGCATCTGTGGGAATTTTACAATAACTCCAGTTCACCTAATTGTATGTAATGTGGTATGAAACTGGTGATCCTGGAGGAAATTAAATCAACTGGGCATGGAACCAGAGAATCAAATGCAGTGAAGTAGCAACATTAATCACTGCAGCACTTCCCATATTAAGTAATAAATCCTAAGTAGGATGCAGTGAAATCAGGTGCAACTCTCTGGCAAGTATGCCCTCTGCATAGGTATGAATTGTCTTTCCACATCTGTGCCAGGCATATGATTACTTTTTCCCTACAGAAAGCATTCACTGTTTGAAAATCTAAACATCTATCTTAAGCTGCCTTTCTCTTTCTTACTTTAATTTAATCTCTTTTGAGTTGGCCTTAGAAATTATTTATATTGATTTCTATAGAATTCAACTGTGTTGTTTAAATACTGTATTTCTAAATTCATTTTAATTATATAACTACATTCATTACCTCCTTTGTGTTGTGACACAAGGTTGGATCCTGAAATGTGTCCCTCTGGATCAATGTTCTGCCTTAAAATCTAAGTAAGTAATGTAGACAGACAATGTAACACTCAGATTTATTTAGAAATGCTAAACTCCTTAGTTCATTAATTATGTTTTATTTATTGTGATCAACTTTGAAACAAAAATATTTGTGATACTGTAAGTCAACAAGCTGTGCTTTCAGTCATAAGTCATCATATCTTCGATGGCTGAGGCCAACATTATGAGCTAGGGAATTAGGATGAACTGTTTGGTGGGAAAACTTGTCAGATTTTAGATCCCCTTCACATTTTTTCTTATGCAACATCAGTAGCCAGGAGGAGGATTTATTTTTTTCCTGGAGTAAATGAACCGAGGCAGGAAAGGATGATGGGAAAGATATTCCAGCGTCTCCACAGGTTCCTTCATTGTTCAGTTAATTTTTTCTCAACTGTCGCAGCAGAGCTATGCAGTTGTACTTGCAGTTCTGCAAACTAACACAATAAATTAGTAGGTTTTCCTTTTAAAACTTTTGTAAGATCTGAAGGTGTTAAAGCATTCATATTACCTTATACAAAGGTAGTCATATCTCTCAACTGTCTAGATTTTCACAAAATGTCCAGATTTTTTCCTCAAATTTTTGATCCGTTCCTCATAAAATCTGTGCTTTTCAGGCAAATCACTGACATTGAAGTCACTAAATAAAGACATACATTTGAGTTTCAGACTTCATATTCTTCAGAAAATGCATGCTAACATAAATCCTGTTATTCTAGCAACTTTCTACGTTTGTAAGAGCAACATTTACACTCTGTCCTTATTTTTCGGCCTTTGTCCCCCACATTATTTTAGACTTTGTTCAGATTACTTGTGCTAAGAGGTTGAGAGGCATGTAAGTAATTACATGATCAGCTGAAGGCAGACCCAATGAGTGTAACTAAGAAAATGATTTTTTTGAGCTGGGCTATGGGGTCTGAATTGCCTAGATGTAGTAAGGCCTTGTTAAGTTTAATCCAGGTGACTGCCAAAAAAGCAATTTATATTTCCATAT
This sequence comes from Protopterus annectens, assembly GCF_019279795.1. Classification (NCBI taxonomy): domain Eukaryota; kingdom Metazoa; phylum Chordata; order Ceratodontiformes; family Protopteridae; genus Protopterus; species Protopterus annectens. Next base: position 372,315,763 of record NC_056732.1, on the reverse strand, counting down.
TTCAAGTGCTTGAAGTAGTGAATGTTGTAAAAGAGAAAAAGGTAGAAGAAAATTACATAGAAAAAAAATGGAATTTGTGGGAACGCTGCATGCAGAAAAATGTTTTGGTGGGGGATTGAGGTTTAAGGAAGTGAAATGGCAGATAATTAACAAATTATGTGATGTTGCTTTGACTATATGATATATATGAGGTATAATGTTTGTAATTAATATGGTTTGATTACTTTTATATAAATGTATCTTTGCCTATGTTACAAGTGATAATTCAGTAAAGGTGTTTAAAAAATAATTAAAAAAAGATAAGGAAGTATGTTGAAGACACTGTCTTTTGTAGGGCAATGTTTTAGCATTTTTGGTGTCCTATGCCTTTATTTCAAGTCATTTGTTAACACTTCATTGCATTAGCTGTTGTTTTGTTTTACATGCAGTTTAGAACACTCATAACGTGGAAAAGGCTCCACTTGATTGAGGTCGGATTACTAAGAACATAACCTCAGTCTCTGTTTCCTGTAGGAAGTCATTGCCAGTGCAATTTCCAAGTGTGTGCAGCAATGATTCCCTTCTTTTGGGAGATTCCTCCCATCTTCAAATTACTGTGACAGTGGAGTTGGTGTATATAAGTTTAGAGGTGGGAAGCTTGCCTGCCACATCAGAGGGTGCCCCCCTGCAAAAAGCATAAAGTTAATTTGTTTCACCCTTCTGTGTTTTGGACATTATTTTTAACCATTTCCAGTCCTCAGCATTGAAGAAAGTGGTGTTTCATAGTAGAACCAGGAGAAAAGTGATTTTTTTATTTATTTTCCTTTTTCTCAGAGGGCCAGATTTAATAATGCCTACACTAAGTGCACACAATATGTATTCAATAAAATTTGTATCAGATTTTTTTGTACTTTCTAGTCACTCAGAAAGATTACACTAAGTGTATACATACTCTACACATTGTGGTAACCTTTTTAAAATGCTGTCAATATTTAAAGCTGCAAGAATATCAGTAGGAAAACTAAAATTAGGAAGAAGAAGGTGCGAGTTATGTCTGTGTTGTCAACTCACTCAGAACACCGTACACTTAGTGTAGGCTTTATTGAATCTGGCCCAGAGTTTCTGCTACCTCACTCGTAGTACATTCAAAGACAGAGTGGATGTTGGAGTAAAGCCCCCTTATTGTGGTGCACAAGAAGGAATAAAACACTTTGATAGATTTGTTTTCTGAGACATTTTGCCAAACAGCATTTTACATTTACATTATTTTGTTTGTTAATTTAGTTGCACTATTTTGAGTCTCAGTTTTCTAATCCCCTATTTTATTATTGATCCATATGGAGACTTGCTCGAGTTGCATACTGTTTAATTACTGTCATTCAGTATTTCTACTCAAATTGAATTTGTCTGTGATATTTTCTTTCATAGCATTTATGACTTGTGCATATAAATTAGACAAACCAAGTGAGAGAATACTAACTTGGTAGAGACTGTATTACAAGCGTTGTGGTCATGTAAAATTTGTATGGAGATCTCAGTTTGGGGGCAGAGTGGCTGCAGTGTACCTTTTTATTTCTACAATGCTGGGGTGTATGAAGCTTCATTCCAGTAATATCAGAATAAACCAGAATCGTATGTAGAACCATACCGCAATAAAAAAATAACAAAAAAACAGATACTAACACAGCTTAAAAACTTTAATGCATGATAATACAAGCATTCACTTTCAGAAACACTTCATCATTTAGAAATACATCCCAACCAACAGACATTTAAATAATACAAATCAACAGTACAATTAAATATAGCCAATTAAATAATTATGTAATCCATGTAGCCTTAAAACAGGTTTTAAAGAACAGGTTTTATTTAAACCTGGAATATTTACAGCTTCAAGCTGCACAATCCACTTATACTCACAGTATTCTGTTAAAGTAATGTAGATCCCACTGTATTTCATTGTAGAAGTAATAGTCTGTAGTTTCCCATTACACCACAAGGTGGAGTTCCTTTTCAGGAATATAAAAGACAATTTTGAAAGTGAAAGAGGGGACTGGAACACGTAGCTGAAGGGAAAAAGGCTTTGCAGCATGACTGGATTTTCTTTTCTAGTGCTAGGAAAGTGAAGTAGCAGATTGTGTCTGTCTCTGGCTGAAATCCTGGATGATGGTATTTTGTGGAATCAGGAGAGAAGTCTGAAACCAGTAGCTCAACGCCTGCTACGATTCAGCAAGAAAAGGAGTTCCCTTGGTCCTAGTATCAAAAAGCCATAGATGATTACCAGAATTCTGGTAGGTGATTTTCCATTTTTCTCATCAGAGGAACCATGGCGCCTGGTCACTAGGATATTCTTGACGGAGTGGTGAGAGGCTTTGGCCGTCATTTTTATATTTTTATAAGATTGTGCCCCCCCCAAATGCTTTGTGGATTACAAATAACTGGGATCCATATTAGCTCCAACTTGGGCCCCATCATGCCAGCAGCAAGACTGTAAATAGTCACTGGCTAGTGAACAGGGTATAATAGAGTGTTTCATAGTTGATCTGTTTAGATTGACCAAGGGGGTAGAGGGTGTTAGTACTGCTGAATGACATTGCATTTTCTCATATTTGTATTGTTGCATTATAAATCTTCATTGTTCAATGACATTGCATTTTGCTCGTGTTAGTACTGCTGTATTCAGGAATTTTGATGCTCAATGACATTGCATTTTCTCTTATCTGTATTGTTGTATTGTGACTCTTTTATTGCTTAATGACATTGCATTTTTCCCGTGTTTGTATTGCTGCATTATAAAGCTTTACTGCTCATTGATATTGCCTTCTTTGTGCATGTTTGAATATCAAGACTTTCTTCTGTTGAATTCTGGAGAAGAGAGTGAATGTATGTTGTTATTGCATGCATATTTCACCTTGCTTTATTGCTAACTGATGCACTGTTGAAATAATTTGTTTATGGTTGTGCTGTTGCCTTTTTAAACTAGATGGGTCACCTAGAATAAAATCTTTCCCTCTTGCCACCTTGGTGTGTTGGGCCTATAGGGGTGTCACCAGAGTCAGGTAGGAAGGAACCCATATCTCTCCAGCTACACCTGCGGGTGCGCTACAGTAATAATATCACCTCTACGAATAGTGGAGTTGACAAGTTGTAATACACTAAATTTGAAACTGTGAGATGCATTTTCTGAGACATGAGTGAGAACAACAATTTATTTTTAATAGTTCGGTGATAATTTTTTATTTTATGGTCAGTTTGTTGATATTTTTTTATTTGGCGATCAGGGTATGATGAGTTAGAGACTTTTGTTTCTTATCTTAATAACACTACTACATTTTTTAAACTTAAAACTGTAATTTCTGAGGATAATATCACTTTTATAGATGTTAATATTTATAAAGATGTTCCTGAGATGTTAACACCAGACTATACAAAGGGAAGTTAAAAAAACATACATACTTATATTGTCATAGTATGCATCCTGGTTATGCATTTAAGAATGTGATAATGGGTCAGTTCTGTTGCCTTTCAAGATTAACTGCACCCAGGATTTAAAAGAAAAACTTGCTGGATAATTGCATTTTTGATTACTAGAAGTTATTGCATATCTGCCCTTTTACAATGAAGTTACTGCTGCAGGTAAGCAGTGGATTAGTTTTGAAGTATTTCTTGCATCATTTCTAAATCATATAAAATACCACTTAATCACAATAACTGTCTTATCAGAGATGAAGGTTTCATAATACAGTATTTTAGCTATGGTTTTCAGAATTCATCTGTCAAGATAGAAACGGTTACAGCATTGTGTCTAAAATGAGATAATGCAACATTAAAGGATGCTGCATATGAATGCTTGTTTGAATCATTTGCTGTCATAACTTAAAAAAACTCGAATTTTTCATTGCCACCAGTGACAGTTGTTTCATGCTATGAATGCAAATCCACCTTTGGAGAAGCAAAATGACAGTGGCATGATCCTAATGAACATAGAGATGTCCCATTTACAAAATAATGGGAGTAAGTGTTGGTAAGAGTCAGAAAAGTGAATGAATTGCCAAAGTTACAAGACGTGTTTCAAAATGAAATGGTTCCTTAAAATTTTATAGATTGTCAGCTTTACATGTCTGGCTTTCATTTTGCATTTTTCTGCATTTTTATTCATGGTTATGTGGTAAAAAAATTATTAACAATGTACAAGGTGACCTTCCTGAATGGAAAAAAAAAATCACTTTAAAAAAAGGCTAAAAATAATGGCTTAAAGATCTCATTTTGGTACATTTTTCAAAATGACACTATTTCAAAAGGATAGCGTTTCTCAAAAAATTATAATTGCAGAATAAACAAAAACATTTTTTGCTTTCTTGTCTTTATGCATTTGGGGGGTTAATAACCTATGTGTTAACATAATCTGCCTGTAGCCTTATTTAACAAATTTACTTTAAGAACATGCAACTTCTTTTCATAAATTGGTGTCCAACAGCAACTGTGAAACTACAGATATGATTGTGTTATATGGCTTGTGTTAATGCTTCAGGAGAATGAGCCCAGTAGAGGCTATGCTGAAACAGAAGGGCAAGAATATTGACAAGTGGTTGAATTACAGCAGAAAATCGAAACTCACTGTGAAGGGGAATGCACTCTATTAACTGTTACTGTAGTTTTGCTCAAAAAAGTGAATTTGTTTATGTAATTTGGATCAGAATTTTTCATCAATAAGTGGGAGAAGTAAGCATCTATCTAACAAAATAAATTTTACTTTATTTTTAATTTTTAGGTAAATTAGTAACGTGAACAGTACACTGGGTATTTAGAAATATTTCAGTGCAATGATGAGGGAAGCGGTTCTGCATAGAATCAACAGAAATGAAATCTAATGCATGTTTAATGCTTAATATATCGTGGGATATAACAGATCTGTTTTGTCACATAAAATGTGTTTATAGACTGCACATTATTAAAAGAAAGTAAAATAACTGTGGATTTTGTTTTTCTTTAGGAACATGGGCAAAGTTTAATGGAGACAATGTTAGGCTTGGAAAAGCAAAGTCTTGAAGCCATGGAAGATGTCTTAAGTAGAACAGAGCCTCTAGACCCCACAGAAGCAGCTGATCTCTTCTTTGATTGTGTTGATACTGAAATCAAATTCTACAACTGAAGTGAACTAAGTAAGTTTGCAAGAAACCAAATTCTTGAAACTAAACATAAAACAAAAAGGGTAAGCACAGCATAACAGTCAGGGGTTGTGTGTGTGTGTGTGTGTGTGTGTGTGTGTGTGTGTGTGTGTGTGTGTGTGTGTGTGTGTGTGTGTGTGTGTGTGTCAGTATCTGTGAGGCATACCTCTCAATTGTCCCTGATTTTGCCTCAGTTTTTGTCCTGTCCCTTGTAAAATTTGTAATTTTCTAGTAAATAATTGAGGATTACAGTCAGTTAATGCCAAACATTAGAAGTTTTTACTTTTTCTATTTCAGAAAATGCATGATTATGATGATGAAGATTCAAAGCAGTTATTGTATTAACTTAAGTGAGTTACCGTAATGATTAAAAACAGTTCCTGATTTTGGGCCTTTGTTCCCCTAGTTTTTTTGCTTTGTCTAAGTATGTCTACACAAAACAAATTTGATCCAAACATTTGCTATAGTGCCATAAATGAAAAAAGTATAAAAAATAAAGCTTAAAAACAGAGGTGTGTATACATCTATAAGGAAAAGATAGTAGGAATAGGAGTTAGGACTACATCTATTTAATCGCTATTTCTAGGTTTATAGGTGAGTACTAGCAATCAGTCTTTAGACCATTACAAGCCTAGGCAATGAGCAGAGGTCAGAGTCAAATCCTGTATCTTGTGACTATGAGGTGAAAACCTTAACCATCATGCCCACCCTCCCAGGCATCAGCTAAGGAAGGGAGTGTTATTGCTCTTTATTGCTGAGGGTGGTGACACAGTGTAAAAAGAATGAATATTTCTGAATGCCTGTGTGAGGTATCAAGCATGTGATGACGAAGGGCATTAACTGAGGAAAAGCAGTTTATAACTGTGTGAGCAGGGATAGCAGAGGGAATGTACACAGATGATTAGTTAGCTGTCTTTTCTTCACAATGTACAATGGTGCTTTTGTGACACTAAGGCATAACAAATTAAAAATCAAGCCTTTTAAAGAAGAGTCTGCTTTCTAAAGGAGTTGAAAATGTAAACAAAGGGCAAGTTGAGCAAGATGTTGGTGCAGTCTCTAATGACTTCAAGTTCCCTTACCTAAGGCAAATTTAGCTTCAAGCAAAATCTTGTTTAAGTTCCCCATATCTACCGCACCTTTATAACAGGTGAAGGAGATAGAGGTAGTAGTTCCATAAATCTTATTTGAAATTAATCTTTTTACTTATTTTATTGTATTTATTTATTTATACTTTGTTGATTGGGTTAGACCCACTAGAGTAGGAGCTTCAGGGGAGACCCAAGATGGTATTTATACTACTAGTGGAAATTTGGTTAGAGCCTCAGGAAACTTACCTTACTTGCAGTCTATACTCATGGTTTTCCTGGCATGATTAAGTGTGCACTTCATGTTCCTAGTACAGTGGTGGCTGGGAGGAGGATACGTGAGATGGAGGTAGCGATGAATGGAGCAGAGGTGAATGCCAGCTCTATAGTGGATATCAGTGATGGTATATAAGATTCAGAAAGCATTTTCCAGAGGAAATTGCTCATGACCATGGAGGATGTGGTAAAAGAGGAAGGCATTGCTGCATCCATCCAGTCGGTAGAGTTGCAGGATGATATACTGAATGAAATGATGAAACAAAGTGAACCAGAATATTATGTGTCATTGAGAAACCATAATGGAAAAAATCCAGGGAGAGGAAGTGGAAGATATTTTGAAAACAGTCAGTTCACTTAAAAGAGAAACATATGCAGAGACAGTTACTGATAATCAGAGTGGAGAAAGCAAAGAAAAAAGAAGATAACATCAAAATAAAGTTTGTGGTGAGAGTTCAGAGTAAAAGGAACATGGAGATGGACAGATATGAGGTATGGGACACAGTAATACTTCATTGGATGTTAAAGAACATGAGGTAAGAGCTTTTATTCTAATAAAGAGCCATTTTGAGACATTTTTTGAGACTGCACAAGTATGGAAAAATTTCTGTGGGAATATGAAAAATGATAAAATGACAATCTGTGGAATAATTATGTAGTAAAAAGAAAATACATATACAATTTCGGCTAGAATTTGAACGAGAGCCTTTAAAAGGTCATTTAAAAATATTTGTAAGGAAGTGATGGATATTTCTAAAGTTCATGATAATAGGGGATTACGGACTCGGGAGATCAGACTGCAGTATTGTGTTAAAAGTGGAAAGTGGGAGAATTATACATGTTCCAAGCATTTTAAATGCCGAAGGAAATACGAATGTTGTAAAACATCGAGGACAACCAAGAACAGGTTTCCTTTGTGGCAGAGAAGGACATTTAGTAAATAATTCTGATAAAAAGTAATAATGTTACATATGTGGGAAAACTGGAACTTAAATGTCACAAATGTAAAACAACTGGATTTACATTGATGGAGAGGGATTGAAATCAAAAAAATAAAATTGACTGTGAAAATAAGGGGGAAGATAAAGAACAAAATGATTAAGCATATGTAATAATGAAAAAAATTCAGAAAAAGACGCTGAAGAAAGAAAAATGGAAGCAATAGAAATAGATTCAGAAGTTAGTGATGAAGAAGCAGAACCTTCACCACTTATCTATGAACTACTTCATTCTTAACAAACAAGGTTTTTAAATTACTTATTTTTCCAAACAATGTTATTCAGAAGGTTTTTTGTTATACTTCACCTATGTAAAAATGTTAAATGTTTTCCAATATGATTGTATGGGAATGTACTACTGTTTTTGTTTTTGTTTATGTTTTATATGTGGAGCTTTTCTCCCTGGCCTCTGCTGAAAATGGACCTGTGTCCAGTCGGACTTTCCCGGTCATCAAATGTAAAATAAAAATAAAATAAAAATAAAATAAATAAAAGAAAGTAATAAAAGGTAAAAACAATTCCATTGGTAAAAGAATAAAAGAGAAAAAGGAGATTCAAAGGTATATGCTTAAAAGATAAAAATAATGGAGGTGGATGAAGAATAATATAAGTGTAAGACGGGGACAATTTCCTTTAAATTAAGGAGCAGAGAAATTAGTAACTTAAGGATTCTTTCAGTAAATGTAAATAGCATGAAAAATGTAATAAGAAGGATAGCGATTTTAGAATGGTGTAATAAATGCGATGTAGATATAATTGTTTTAGAAGACATAAGATTTCTAACAAATGAAGAAAGATTACAGACGGAAAAAATATGGGCTGGAAAGATATTACAGAATTTTGGAAATGAGCATTGTTCTGAAGTAGCAGTTTTATGCAGAAGAGTAGTAAAGATCTCAGATGTAACAGTTAAGATGGGAAGACCTGCTGTTGTGAATTTACATTGGTAAGAGACTTATATGTACAGAAGATGCACAATAAAATCTGAGATTTTTTGTGTGTGTGTGTGTGTGTGTGTGTGTGTGTGTGTGTGTGTGTGTGTGTGTGTGTGTGTGTGTGTAACATCTGAACATATAAGTACAACAGAAGGAGATTCAGTTGTAACAGGATTTATATATCAGTTGGCTATTTGGATGAAAATAAATGAAAATAAAAAATATAACCTAGAGATACTTATTCATTACTTCACTTATTTTTTGGAATACTGTACTTAATTTTATTTTGATTCTTCTATATCTTCCTTTTCATCTAACTTTTACACCTTTAAACTGATGTGCAAATAATACTTGTCAGTGACTTATTGCACAGACCAGGTTCTCTTGTCTTATTTTTCTACTTGTTGCTGACCATTTATTGTATTCACTAGTCTTGTTTTATTTTATTGTTGCTGAAACTTAATTGTATATGCTGTCTTGTTTTATTGTGTTATTGCCAACTTAATTTGATGCTATAACTTAGTCAGTCGATGCTGAAACTTAATTGTAATTTTCTTCATTGTATACTTAACTTTGTTATATATTTTGAGCTTTTCTCCCTGGGCCTTCACTGAAGATGGGTTTTTGCCCAGTTGGACTTTTCCCAGTCAACAAATGTCAAATAAATAAGTAAATAATCTGTACTTCAGTGAGTTCAGTTTGTGAGCCCCTAGGGATCTGCCTGAAGGTAATATGTTCATTGACAAGTATGGAGACCCTCCTACAGTTGCCATTGGGCCTGAAAGCATGAAAAATGCAAAACCCTGATACATAAGGAGGGCTGTCTCAAGTATTAGGAACTGTGCAGAGATGAATGTTTACCAAATGCAGGATTACCTCAAACCAGGAAATTTATTGTTTCGACTTCTAGTATTAAGGTATTAAGGAGAGCTACCTTAATACAGTCTGATTTTTGGGACTGATAAAATGTATTTAAATACAAGTTAATGTTAATATAAAAACACAACTAGCTGCTTACATTTGAAAATGTTAAATGCTTATCACAGAAGACAGATATTGGAAAGACTGGATTCAATGCAAAGCGGAGATGTTATCAATTCAAAAAGACAAACATAAAAACAGTATAATGTAAATCTATTAGAACAACTATTTATATGTTAATAATGACAGAATACATCTTCAAATCAACTACAAAAGATTAAAGAAGGTTGTTTTATTACTTATATAAAACATCATATGAAACTTTGCACTCATCGTAAACAGATTATTAAAGGGAATATATCATCGGGATCTATAAAAAGGCAGAACATACATGATACTAAAATGTCAGGAATCAGTATTAATCAAACCTATTAGCCCAAAGTAAATTTTGCAGTCTTTTAGTCTTTTTTTTAGGTATTAGGGCGGCCGTGGTGGTGCAGTGGTTAGCATTGCTGCCTCACAGCAAGAGGCTCTCTGGTTCAATCCCTGGCTGGGGTGCCTTCTGTGCGGAGTCTGCATGTCCTCACTGTGGTCACATGGATTTCCTCCGGGTGCTCCGGTTTCCTCCCACATCCCAAAGACATGCTGTAGGTAGATTGGATACTCTAAAATTGGCTCTAGGCATGAGTGCATGCATATGTGTGCTTTCCATGGAAGGTTGGGCGCCGGGCTAACAACTCGACACTGTAAAACTCCACTGCCAATCATGAGCAGACAGGTGATCTGCTGTGGCGACCCCTAACCGGGAAAAGCCGAAAGAAGAAGAAGTAATGATCTGCAGTGCCTAGTGATGCTCTGCAGTCACTTCCATCTGGTAGAATCCCAGCTCCAGGTCATACCTCTCAACTGTACAGATTTTTGCAGAATGTCCAGATTTTGGCCTCATATATTTGGTCCGTTTTTCATAAAATTGTGTTTTTCTGGCAAATTAGTGGTAAATCATTGAAGATTGAAGTTGAGAAATAATGACAGACATTTGAGTTTCAAACTTCATATCCTTCAGAAAATTCATGCTAATACAAAACCTTCTAAGTTTGTAAGAGCAATATTTAAAAATTGTCCCTATTTTTGGGCCTTTGTCTCACTTTTATTTATGGCTTTGTCCAGATTTCTTGCTGTAAGAGGTTGAGAGGTATGGTCCAGGTTGATTAAGGTTGATTATAAATAAAAATCATTTTCACACATGTAACATTAATATCATTAAATACATCAAACCTGTTTAAATCCTGCAGTCAACACACTCACTACCACCATCAGAACAGGGAAATAAAATAAATAAATAAAAAAGTAAAGTCACAATTGCTTCACAAATTCAGTATTCAAATTCAACAGCACATCTCATCTTGTGCAGTGTAAAAGCAGCCATTCTCTTGCTTGAAGACTTCCGTGTCAATGGCCAGCCCTGCCGGGCAGGTACATGCTTGATCCCTCAAGCACCAGATCATGGCATTCCATTGCATGTCTTAAATGTTAAGCTTCTCTCATAACAATCCATGGTGATCATTAAACCTACCACAGCCCAACATAAGAAATACATAGATATATGCATAGTTAAATAAACAAACAGATAACTAAACAAATAAATAAATGTATTACCACTGAAGCAGAAATTAGACAAAGGTTTCTTTTTTAATGAATATAGTTCCTCTTAACAAACATAGTATTTCTACCTTTCATATAAAATTTCTCCATCTATGGCATTATCATTTATGCAGTCTGTTTTAAAAAACAAGTGTTCCCTAATCATTTCCAATATAAAATGTTTTGTAATATTGACAAATGTAAAGTACATTTCAAAAATTACTTATTTTTGTCTGCCTTCATTAATATTTAGCATTAGTCCCAATTAAAACTACTTCCGAATGTAAATATTTAGATACTTTGTTCTTAAAAAAATTAATTCTTTAAACAAATTAAATATATCTGGAAATATATTCAGAATATTAGAACAAGGAATAACTTAATTTTTCTTTATTTTTCTAAATTTTCTATTTTGTGAATTGCCATTTACATATGTTATTTTTCTATATTGGTGCATCATTATTTCTGATTCCGAAGTCTCTCTTTGCTGTTTGTTTTGTCTCCAAAGCCCATCAGAATGCCTTATAAAAAAATGATTTTTCTCAAATGTATATCTAATTGGCATGACTTGCAAATTATAATGCATTTCTAGGTATTTGTCCTCTTATTCATATTCATTATGGATGTGTTGTTGGGCTAGTTCTCTTAGGTCAAAGGGTATCATGCTTAGTCTTGTTTTACCATTTATTTATAAAGATAAAATGGTTTAGCTAAACTGCATGTAGTAATTGGAAGTCTGCTGTTACCTTTTGATGATATTATTTTTATGTTTGGAATCTGTTTTAAAACATGGATATTTTATTAAATAAGAACACAATTATCCCTGTTCAGTTTCCTTTATTAAGCTTGTAAAAAGGATTGCCTTAGTATAGGTTCCACATTTTTCTGAATAATTTTTTTTTTTTGTTTTTTTTTATGTTTTGAGTTTTTTATTTTGCTTTGGAAACTCGTTTTAACTTTTTGTTGTTCTGAAATTCTATTGCAGGTTTCTAGAAGACTGTTTTACTAAACTGATAAGCAAGATGAGTTCAAAAAATTAACTGAAGGTCAATTCAGTATCTGAAGTAATTTAACTGGCTTATAGGATAAAGGAGTCCTTGAGAAGAGAGCATACTCCAAGCATCATGGACATAACTGCAATGTTTGGCTGTGCCAGAGAGGATATGTTTGTTCTTTTAATTTAGGGATATCCTAAGAGCATTAAACCAGGCATATTTTATGTCAAGATAATGAAACAGTTTACCTTTGTTATTTCTAGCAGATATGACATCTGCCAAGAAGGCTGTGCTTTTGACGTGAAAAATTGCTGTGATCCTGGACTTGCAAATTCTAATGTTTATAAATATAAGTAGCGGTCTCAGTACTGAGCTTCATAGGATGCCAGCTGCTGCTTGGTGTGAAGTGAGAAAGGGATGCATATTTTCATATGGTATGTTCCAAGGAAGTAGGGGAAAAGGCACATTGAGATAGTTCACTTGGTAGTGTAGGGTTTTGGACTGAGTCAGATTGTTTGGTTAGGCTGAATAAGAGGGCACTGTTTAGTTTACTGTTCTCCATGTAGGATACAACTAGTTAAGTGAGAGTATCAGTTAGAGCTCTATGACCCTTTCTAAGGCTGTGCGGATGTTGTAGAGGTGAGTGGTAAGCACTGCAGTGATTGCCATTTTTAAGATTTTCGTTGGAGAGAGAGAAGAAAGAGAGAGTTTATTATCAAGTGAGGACCAGAGGGGATCCTTGATTTGGTAGAGAAACTACTATGGAAGAGTTGCACAGATCAGGAAAAGAACTAGATGACATCAGCAAATTAACAACACATTAACGAGATAGCTAAGAAAATATTATGGAACTTAAAGAATTTGATGATGAGTCAGCTGGATCAGGCAAAACTGTAATTAGGTAGATTACATAGTTATTTACTGACCTACAGGATAGTTACTGGTTTAAGTTGGAAGGAAGTGGTCCATTTTTTCAGATCCTTTAGATACAGCTGTAGCACACTAGTGTAGCCCTCATCCTTAGTGCTTTACCAGTCAAAGAAATACTGCTAGTGAGCTGTAACCTAGTATACCACCAGCAAATAAATAAATAAATAAAACCCCAGGCAGAAATATCCAGCCACTGAGCTCCTCCATGAATGATTCTGAAAAGCCACCCCTAGTGACAACAGCCTTCAATCTAGCATTATGGACAGTCGGACTACCCTTGTTTCTCCTGCTCCCTTGTTTACTTGGGTCTCTTGAGGCAGTATAGCAATTGCCTCATGTACAATGACAACCCTCCACTAATCATTCACTCTAGTACAGTATGCGAGAGATTTATCTACACCAATAATCTTGAATCCATGCTCTTTCACACTCAATACAGTAACATGGAAGAGGTTGGCAACTCACCCACCACTACATATGCACATATTGAGCAGCATACTACCCTCACCTAGAATGATGCCACAGTATAAACAAAAAAATATTGATTTCAACAATTGGCTCAGTTTTGGTGTCATTAAAAGAGGATCCAAGTCCTGTCTGCCTGGGAAGTCATGGTCAACAAACCTCCCTGCTTTGCCTGAGACAGTTTGTACCTGGCATCTCTAGGCTTTTGGCTGCTGGCAAAGGCTCTTGCCCCCCCCCCACCCCCCATAGTGGATTTTTTAGGCAAGCTCTCGAAAACAACATTACCAATGTGAAATTAGCCAACCAGAACAAAATAAGGGTCATGCTGCTAAATGTTAGGAGCTTAAACCGAAAACTACACTCCCTGGAAGCACTTCTGTCACTAGAAAATGTAGATGTCTGTGCAGTCAGAGAAACCTCGTTCAAGGCTTCGGAGAGTACCCCAGCCTTGCAAGGCTACTTTGCCTTCCACACCTTTGGACCACAAAATGAAGATGTGAAAACCAAAGGAGGCAGTGTTTCTATCTGTATTAGAGAAAAATTCACCTCCCGTCTAGTTAGACTGTACAGCTCCATGGAGGTACTCCAAGTCCAGGTTATGGTGGATGAGATGCCCATTCATGTCATAGCCAGTTATAGATCCCCCACCATGGGTCATGACCTACTTGACCAAATTGGAAACAATCCAGATTTTAACAAACACTATGGTTATGGGGGATTTCAATTGTCCCGCCATCAAATGGGAAACCTACTCTAACCCTAACTCACTTACGCAAAAGTTCCTTGACTTTGTTAATTCAAATGCTTTGGAACAAATAGTTCATATCTCGACAAGAGGAATAAATTGTTCATACCCCAACAAGAGGAACAAACATTCTAGAGCTGGTCCAAACTAACATGTCAAACAGATACACTGCCACAACTGTTGGACACTCATTAGTTAAATCTGACCACAAAACAGTCACCTTTGAGCTGGCACTAACACCAGAACTCACAAAGGGAGAAATCAGACTAAAAAACTTCACCAAGGCAAAATATACCCTACCAGGCAAAGGTGTAAATGCATTCCAAGCCCCACCCCTAGCTGGAAGTGGTAACTAAGTCAAAGCTTACACTAAAGCCCTGTACAATCACTTGCATAAGTGTATAAAATTGGCAGTAACAGAAAGAATCAAAGCTAGAGCCCCAAGTAAAAACAAACTGCCATGGTGGACATCTAGCATCAACAAACTTTACAATAAATGCAGAAAGCTGCTGTCCAAGAAAACAAAGGTAAGGCCCCAACAATGGAAAAGCACCCTCCTCAACCAAAACAGGCAATTAAGACAACTTGTCAAATCCTCAAAACGCTCCTCTGAGAGAAACTTAGCAAGTACAGCCAAGGATAACCATAAGGCCTTTTACAGCTATGTATGTAGTCTAAAGATAGGACCCAAGCATGTTCAGAACTAGTGACCAACCGTATCATGCACACTGACCCCAAAGAGATAGCAAACCTGCTAGCAGATAGGTTTGGTGAAAATTTCACTCCCCTCATACCACATGTCTGAAGAGCAACTCCTCAAAGTCTTGTACAAGACAAAAAACACAGCCTCAATGGGACCAGACAACATCCGAGGCTGTCTTCTAAACTGGCTAAAACATGAACTAGCATCACCATTAGGTACCCTTTTCAATCATAGCCTAACCATGGGCTTTATTCCTGCAGAATGGAGAACAACAGTTATTCTCCTCCACAAAGGTGGCCTAGCAACAGACCCAGGGAATTACAGACCCATAAGCCTGACCAGCCCTATATGTAAGGCCATGGAATATATGATTATGGACCTCATAAATAAAGACATAGGTAACCTCCAAACCCTGTACCCTACCCAATTTGGCTTCATCAAGGGCAGATCCTGCCTGTTAAATCTGGTGGATTTCTTTGAAAATGTGACCAGGGACATTGACGAGGGAAAATCTGTGCACACAGCATACATTGACTAAGCAAAGGCTTTCGACACAATCCCACATTCAGGAATTACCAATAAACTTAGCAAATTGAATGTAAACCTCTTTATTGTAGGATGGTTGCCAACTTGTTCACAGACCAGACACACACTATCAAAGTGGGTGACTCCGCATCAACCAGCAAACCTTTTACCATTGGGATGTCACAGGGGTCAGTGCTGGGTCCCTTACTGTTTAGTGTATACTTCTTGGAAGTTCAGGTCAAAACTAAGGAGTTGTTACTGACCAACTTTGAGGATGACTGCAAACTGGGTGCAATTATTGAATGCCCAAATGATGTCAGTATACTTCAGGAGGGTCTTACACAGACCAACGACTGGTGTATTAGTGATGTTCTCAAACTGAATTCAGAGAAATGCATCATCATTCCCTTCAGCACTAACGATGTCCCTTCACAGTATCAAATCAACAACAGTACCATAAGTACCCACAAAATGGTACTGGACCTGGGATCACAAGTTGACTGCAACCTTAACTTCAACCACCATTTGTCTATGTAGTAAGGAAGGTTTTCTACATAGCACACTTGATTAGTAAGGGCATCACCTTGAGAGCAAAAGAGGTTATAACCCCTCTATACTTGACACTAATCCGGCCCATAATTGAGTATAATGCCATGGTCAGCATATATCGTACAAAGCACCTGCAGCAACTGAGAGACCTCAAAGGTTTCTAATAAAGAAGATCAAGGTGCTCCAGTGTGAGCCTTACACAGTCTGACTAAAGTCTCTGTCACTATACTCCACGTTGTATAGACTTCTTAGGGGAGACTTATGCCTAGCCTACAGAGACATCCAAGACCAAACATAATGACCTTGCTGGATATCAGTAAATCAAATGGGGCTAGGGCTACCCATTCCAGGGAGCTAAATATGGCCTGCAACTTAAATGGGACATTCTGGAGGGACAGATGTATGTCCCAGCAACTACCACGTCTTTGGAACAGGCTACCAATTCATGTGAAACAGAGCACCACTATGACACTGTTCAGAAGGAACTTGGACAAGTGGATGGGGCACCGTATTACCAGAGACAGTGCCCACAGCCCTCCTGGACATGGACAGTCATCACTAAATGCAGTACTGGGTATTAACACGCATTTTCATGGTATTACATTGGAATGAAACTGCTAGGCTTAAAATGACCTCCAGGTTGATAGCCTATGATCCTATGGTTGAACTGGCTTTGGAGTGGGATAGGGATTGAATACTTTAGCTTGAAGTGCTCATCCAATAAGTTGGAAGTGCTGGTATGGATGAAAATGACATTTCCTGGTATGGATGAAAATGATATTTCCACTTTACTCAATTTTAAATTCTGAGTTCAGTTAGTTTTGCCTAGAAGGTTATTTATGTCATGCTAGAAACCTTTAGATTTTCCCAGTAGTCTATAGTTTGTCAGGTTTTAAAGTAACCAGTGTTGGCTTTCAATAAAACTTTTTCAGTAGGCTTCTGTCAGTCTAGACAAATGACTGTTGATTCTGAAGGCTTGTTTTGCATCTGTATTTAGGCAGGTTGCAGGTTTATGCCTGGTTCTCCTATTTATCTGGAGGAGTAATGTATAGCTTAAAGGCAGTAAGGTGGTAACACATATTGTACAATTGTGACGGAGTCAGGTTGTGTGGTAGCCCAGGTCCAGTCTGGGATGGATGGCTCAAGTAACAGTATTGGCCTACTGCTACACTGGAAGGAAACCTAGGCGATAGCTGAGGCTGTGGACTTCTTTGCTGAGAAGGTGGCAGTTGTAGTAACACAAATCATTAAAAAGAAGGGATTTAACATGTGGTGAGCCAAGTCTTGAGGGGATGTTGTGATGACCCAGTCAAAGAGTATGTGGTTTAAGGTGTAAATGGCTGGGTTTAGTATAGGCAGAGACCAGCTGGAAGTAGGCAAACACCCTGTTTCTCAAGTAAATAAATGTTTAGTACTATTCTGCTGATCCCAGTAGAGGGAGACATCTGCAAACAAGATAGTGCCCTCCTTTTTGGCGTAGTTTGTCATGTATTTTATTAAACTGGCACCTTCTTGTGTGGAAGTGGTTGTGAGTTATATAGTTGAGATGCCAACCATTTAGGCATGGGCATACAAGACAGTTAGGCTAAACATCTGTGATGGTTTGTGAAACATGCAGCTAGTTCAGCTGTGATCTCTCTTGTGCCCTGCTTTTATACCAGGACTTAAGCTAAGATGAGCCTGGTATCCGATGCCATTGGCTTATGGCAAATTACTACTGTTTAGCCACAGTTCTAATATGGCTAGGATGTCAGGTTTGTGTTGCTGTATCCAGAACTCTGATCATGTATCATTTTTTTTGAAGGCACCAGCAGTCAGATAAGTTATGGATGCTTATTCTGGTTTAGTGTCCCTTGCTGGAAATATAATAGCTATAAAGAATATAACCAATGAAGCTGGTGCACAAACATCTCACTCCACAACTACCACTAAAGATAACCTCATATCACCACCCTCCATGCTCTTTCAAGGAGTGTAGGTGAAGATCCAGCAGGCTGGCCTCATGGAAATAACCATGAAGCCATGCTTCTGCCTATTTCAGACACTAAGCATCAAAGAAACCTATGTATCAGCCAGTTCTGCCCACATACCCATATTATTTTATTTTTAGAAACTACAAGGGCAGAGTATAACACATAAGAAACCCTGATGATTTCTATGGTTCAGCCTCCTTCTATGGGGTCTACTTCATAACACTGACATTTCATAAAGTTGAATTTTATAACATTGAGACCAAAACATCGAAAACCCAAAACATTGAAAACTCAGAACATTGAAAGTGTGCTTCATAACATTGAAAACTACAGTGCATATGTAAATAACTTCCTTTTCACCTGTAACAACACCTAACTAACAAATCCAGTTTCTACTACGTTTCTGCAGGGGGACAAGCCCCCTGCACCCCCCACACCCACTGTAAATTAAATATACCAACTCCAAGATCACACTACAGTGAAAAAAATTTAATTTCCTAACCTCACTGTATCACACAGATACAACAGAATCGTAGTAAAAAGTGTTTGTTAGTTAGGTGGTGGTGTAGGTGGAGGGGATCTTATTTACTTGTGCAATGTAGTTTTCAGTGTTATGAAGCACCCTTTCAATGTTCTGAGTTTTCATTGTTTTGGGTTTTCAGTGTTTTGAATTTTTGATGTTATGGTCTTAATGTTATGAAATTCAGCATTATAAAATGTCAGTGTTTTGAAGTAGACCCCTTACACTGCACTTTCTGGTACTTATTAAACATTTTTTGTCCATGAGAAAAAGTCAGCCAGATATTTCCGTACCAGACTGATGTCCTTCCTTAGATCACTGTTTCAGTATTCCAAACTGCTGGACTATCTTGCCAAATGACCTAGATGTCCATCAGGGATGCCAAAGCCATATTCTTCCATAGTGCCATACATCCAACATATGACCTAAGCCCACAGGCATAAGGGTACATAAGCAGACATATGAGTGTAAATTTACAGATTTTATCACCACCAGTCTGACACCTGTCAGTCTGTTGTGTGCATAGTCACTGGTATAGTTGATCTTCACTGGTTCAGCTGAGTGCCCCATTGGATAGCCTTCCTTTATTTTTCCTCAATTGTACTGCTGTCTGTTGCTGTATTACATGCCAGCTTGGAAGGGAAAGCGTGATTCTAGTAGGCAAACTTCCTACAACGATCTCCACTCCCAGTGCCTTTTCTGCCTAGACGCAGAGCATGACTACAGATACTGGACAGTCTGTCAGTCCTTTGTTCCAAAGACCTAAGAATGCCACTTTCATCTCTTAACTCCTACTTGGAAACTCGGTGTCATTAGCCCCGCACCCAAGCTGAGATGGGGGACACTTCTACCCCTGGCATCCAGATCGTTCAAAGGAAAAAAAATGAAGGCTTTTTTCAGTTATGTTAGAAACCTGGGATGCAACTCCCAGACTTGTTCTGAGTTGATTCTAAACGACAAAAAATACACTGAACCCACAGACATCGCCAATATCCTGGCAGACAGGTTCAGTGCAAACTTCTCCCCCCCTCCCCCCCCAAAAGAGCAAGTATCTATCCCGGCAGAGGGCTGCCTCCCAAACATCTCAGATGCTCAGGTGAAGGCTGCCTTCTCCAAAGCAAAAAACACTGCTTCCATGGGACCAGATGGCATCCCAGGTTGCGTCCTACATGAACTACAAGAGGAACTAATCCCTCAAATAAAACAGCTATACAATCTCAGCCTCACTACAGGATATGTGCCCACAGAATGGCATACAGCAACAGTGGTCCCACTCCACAAAGGTGGAGCCTCTATGGACCCTGGAAACTATCGCCCCATAAGCCTGACTAGCTTAGTCTGCAAGGCTATGGAGAGGATCATCATGGAGCTCATAAACAAAGACATTGGGGACCTACAGACACTAGATCCTACCCAGTTTGGCTTTGTCAAGGGCAGATCCTGCCTTTTGAACCTGGTTGACTTTTTGAAACAGTCACCAAAGCCATAGATGAAGGGAAGGTAGTCCACACAGCCTATCTGGACCTTGCAAAGGCATTTGACACAATACCCCACTCGGGCATCATAGATAAGCTATCCAGCTTAAATATAAACCCCTATGTCACAAGATGGGTCGCAAACTGGCTCAAAGACAGAACCCACAGAGTGAGAGTTGCTGGAGCCATGTCAGACTTGAAACCGGTCACAAGTGGCGTCCCACAGGGTTCTGTCCTGGGACCACTCTTGTTCGGTATATACTTTTCCGAGGTACAGGCAAACGTGGGAGGACTATGGCTCACCAAGTTCGCAGATGACTGCAAACTGGGCGCCATAATCAACTCTCCAGCTGACACAAACATCCTTCAAAAAGGTCTCAGAGAGACAGATAACTGGTGCCAGCGCCATGGTTTAAAGCTAAATGCCAAAAAATGTATAGTCATACCCTTTGGCAAAAACAATGTGCCCACAAATTACCACATAGGCGGAAACCCATTAAGTACAGAGAAAGTTATTAGGGACCTGGGGACCCAAGTTGATAGCAATCTCTCCTTTGAAAACCACATTGCCAAAGTGGTTAGAAAGACCTTCTACATAGCCCACCTCATCACGAAAGGTTTCACATCTAGATCAAGAGAGGTAATCGTGCCCTTTATTCATCCCTCATCAGGCCCATCATAGAATACAATGCCCCTTTTGGGATGTACCTTACCCGACACCTGCAGCAATTAGAAAGACCCCAAAAGTATCTCACCAAGAGGATCAAGGGTCTCAAACAGATGCCATATGCTGCTCGGTTAAAAACTCCAGCTCTACTCAGTTGCATACCGCCTACTTGAGGCGATCTATGCCTGACATACAAAGCTATGTCAAATCCAGAATTAATGGACATGCTCCACCTCAGTAAATCTAAATCCCTTAGAGCCACACGCTCGAGGGACTTGAACCTCAGCACAGAAATAAATAGAACTTGCTGGAGGGACAGGTTCATAACCCAGAGGCTCCCTTCGCTCTAGAATAGAATTCCAGTTCATGTGAGGCAGAGCACCTCACTGAATCTCTTCAAGAAGAATCTCGATAAGTGGATGGGGGATTGTAGGTTTGTCCCAGGGATTACTCCTGTGTCACTATTAGACAGAGGCACAGTAAACTAAACCTTAAAAAGGGCACAGTATACTCAAATCAAGGGGTGGCGTAAGCCATACAGAATCGGGCTAGGCTTATAATTGCCCCAGGGCAGATGGCCTAGTATGAACCTATGAACCTAAGAGGCTTTGGCCTGATATCATTACAACCCAGTTGGACTCGGATGTATCCATGGTGGTCTCAGATCCTGTTCGACCCAGCCAGAGGCTGGTATGGTGTCTGAGGTTCACATGTCCAAAAAGACTGAATATACTGATAATGGTGAGAAGGGGTACCTCATTTTGGAAGGACCCAAAGACGTGCTGCAGATCCTCATTAAAGAGGAAATTCGTGGATCGATCATCCCCATTCATCAGGGTTCAGATCCTCTACATTTAGTCAAAGTGGGCATCGCTTCCACAAAAAAGAAGCAAAAAAGTAAAAAAAAAATCCTTCCCAAGATGTCCAAAGAAAAAGACTGGATGGATTTTTTTACACAGCCTATTTAAGGCCATAAAGATACTCAGGCTACCATCCTTTGCAGAGGTTGCCACTACTGTTATTTCCCATCTTGCCCACAAAAGAAACAATTAGACATTTTTGATGATGAAGAGGATGAATCAAGCTCTGAACACTCTTCAGAATATTCCTCTCCAATCCATTTGCCACGTCAAGTGGCCTAGGGTGATGAAGATTCTGTTTCTCCTGACTCGCCAGTTAAAGAAACGTAATTTGGAAAAACTATTCTTAATATGATGAAGCATTTTGAATGAGAATCAAAACAGATTTCCGAAGTTGAACAGAGATACTATAACCTCTTAGTAGTAGTACCACTGCTCCTCCTACTGTTCCTCTTGTTCCAGAGGATTTCCTGGATGCTTTTGCATCCACTTCCACTCGACCAGCCCATCAGCACCTGAAAGGCCTGACAGGTTTTATAAGATATATGAGAATATGACATTTCTGTACAAATTCCTGTAGTAGACACCTCTGTGTTTCCCATTTCAGCAGACAAGTCCTTGAAGTTACTACCTGCTGCCAATTCTCTTTCTTGAGATAAAGATAGCAGGGCAATGGACAAATTTGGAAAAAGGTTCATACATTCTCCACACTTGCTTTTAGAGCTCTGACTTGTCAGACTCAAAGGATTAAATATTTGTTGTTTATCTTCAGCAATTTTAATAGAACTTTGCCTTCCCCTGAAGAACCTACCAGGTGGCATCCCAGGTTGTCTTCTAAACAAACTAAAACATGAACTAGCATTACCATTAAGTACCTTATTCAATCACAGCCTAACCACTAGCTTTGTTCCTGCAGAATGGAGAACAGCAGTAGTTATTCCCCTCTACAAAGGTGGCTTAGCAACAGACCTAGGGAATTATAGCCATAGAATGTATCATCATGGACCTCATAAATAAAGACATAGGCAACCACCAAACCCTGGATCTGACCCAATTCGACTTCATCAGGGGCAGATCCTGCCAGTTAAACCTGGTGGATTTCTTTGAAAATGTGGCCAGGGCCATTGATGAAGGCAAATCTGTGCACACAGCATACCTCAACTTGGAAAAGGCCTTTGACACAATCCCACACACGGGCATTACTGATAAATTTAGCAAAATGAATGTAAACCCCTTTGTTGTAAGTTAGGTTGTCAGCTGGCTCACAAACCAGTCACACACTTTCAAAACGGGTGCCTCTACATCAACCAGCAGACCTGTCACCAGTGGGGTGCCACAAGGGTCAGCGTTGGGCCCCCTACTGTTTGGTATATACTTCTCAGAAGTTCAGGCCAAAATTAAGGGGCTGTGGCTGACCAAGTTTGTGAACAAGTGCAAACTAAGTGCAATTATTGAATCCCGAAATGATGTCAGTATACTTCAGGAGGATCTTAATGTAGACCAACGACTGGTTGTCTTAGTCACGGTCTCAAACTGAATGCAAAGAAATGTATTATCATTCCCTTCAGTAAAAACAATGTCCTTTCACACTATCAAATGAAGACCCATACCCTATGTACCTATGAAGTGGTAAGAGATCTGGGATCACAAGTAGACAGTGACCTTTACTTTGACCACCATGTGTCAAATGTAGTAAGGAAGGCTTTCTAGATAGCACACTTGATTAACAAAGGCATCGCCTCTAGAGCAAAGGGGTTATAACTCCTCTGTTCTTGTCACTAATCAGGTCCATAATTGAGTATAATGCCCCTTTTGGCATGTACCATACAAAGCACATGCAGCAATTGGAGAGCCCTCAGAGGTTTCTAACTAAGAAGATCAAGGGACTCCAGCATGTGCCTTATAGAGACCGACTAAAGTCCCTGTCACTATGCTCAGTATCATGTAGACTTCTTAGGGGAGACTTATGCCTGGCTTACAGAGCAATCCCCAACTCAAACCTAATGAATTTGCTGCACATCCATAAATCAAACAAGACTAGAGCTACCTGTTCCAGAGACTTAAATATAACCTGTGACTTGAATAGGATGTGCTGGAGGGACAGATTTGTCTCCCAGTGACTGCCGCATCTTTGGAATAGGCTGCCAATTCATGTAAAGCAGAGCACTTCTGTGACACTGTTCAAAAGGAACCTGGACGAGTGGATGGGGCACTGTAAATTCTTACCGGAGATAGCTCCCACACCCCTCCTGGGCATGGGCAGTCATTACTAAATACAATCCTAGGTAATGGCTAGAGTATCTATGGTATTACACTGGAATGAAATGGCTAGGCTTGAAATTACTTCTGGGTCGATAACCTAATAACCTGTTATGATCCTGTCACAATAAGCTTTATCTTTGGTGGCTGTGGCTTCCCAAGTAGCTGGGTACAGTGTTAAATTCAGCTATGATGCAGTAGATGCCTCCTCCAGGGCAGCTGCTACAGGTTCTGTGATCAGGAGGTATACTTGGCTACGTTCTCAGCCCCTTCCAGAAGATATTGTTTGGTCCAGATGCTGCCAGACTTTTCAAACAATTGTGGGAACAAGGTAAAATTATGAAGGACTGTAGAGAGATCATTATTACTTCTGTGCTAAGATACCAAAATAATTACCTTGCAAAGCCCACTTCCTTCACTTGCAGGGAATCCAGGCCTTCTCATAAAGCCAAAAAAATACATAGTAAAAGATTCCAGGACAAACAAGACAGGAACTCCAGATATGGTAGGCCTCCTTACCAGACAAGTCCACCCAACTACCTTCTTTTCCCCTCTCCCACCCTCAGTCCATCCTTTCCCCAGTCCAAGAACCTTAGATCATCCCTAAAAAAATGGCTACTCATTACTTCAGACAAATGGCTGCTCTCAATCATTCAAAAGGGATACAGTATGACCTAGGAAGTAGTTCCTCCTTTCACTGACATCCCTCCTCCTCCACCAAAGGAGAAGCAGTAGCTATATCCCATTATTCAAACATTGCTAATTTAAGGCACAATAGAACCAGTGCCTCTGTTGTATGTGGGGAAAGGAATCCATTACAGACTATTCATTGTCCCAAGAAAAGGAGGAGACTGGAGACCAATTATAGATTTCTCCACCCTTACCACATTTTTCCTTGTTCCAGCTTTCAAGATGTTCTCTCTGCAGCCTCTACTTCTATTAATCCTTCCTCAAACCTTCCTGGTGCCTTTGGACCTAAAGGATGCCTATCTCCATATTTCTATTCAGCCAGCTTACAGAACATTTCTGAGGTTTTCTACTGGCTTATCACATTTTCAGTTCTCTGTTTTACCTTTTGGACACCCTACACTCCCTAGAGTCTTTACAAAGTGCCTCACTCCAGTAATTGCTTACTACAGGACTCATTACGTCCATTTATTCTTTTATCTGGACAGCTTGTTAAACAGGCCCCTTCTCACCACACACTCTTGACTCATCTGAAATTCGCCATGGCCTTAATTCAGACTCTGTGTTTCACAGTCAATCTGAAAAAAAAAACAGCATTCCTACTTACCCAAGACCTAGTTTTCTTGTGTAGGCTAGACACAAAACCCATGCAGGCTTTCCTTCCACCAAACTTGCAGAGCCTAACCATTTGAGTTCTTTCTCTTCTTCCCTTTGAGTCCTTTACTGCTAGGAAGATCCTCAAAATACTAGGATACATGGCAGCAACAATCCTCATGGTCCCCTTTGCCAAACTCCATATGAGGATGATCTGGTGAAACCTGAAAACTACTTGGTCTCAACATTCTCATCACCTGAACACAGGTTTCTCTCCTGCCTTGCCTAAAGAAGGAAGTACTGTGGTGGATATCTCAAATAAAGCTAAACCCAGTCTTCCCTTCAAACTGCAGTCAACACAACAGAAGATTCACACAGAAGCATCATTAGAGGCATGAGGAGCATGGACAGACAGCCTGAGAGTTCAGGGGCAATGGCCTACAAATCTAAGATCAGATCAGTCTCAAGAAGATGAGAGCACTAATACAGGCCCTGCAGATTTTCTCTCACTCCTAGGAAACCAGGTCCATTAATAGTATTCACAGACAATACAATAGTCATGTGGTACATAGACAAGCAGTGGGACACCAGATCCTACCAGTTGTACACACTGTCTCTTAGCATAGATGCAGGACACAAAAGCAAGCCACTCTCTCCAAGAGGTTTAAGTTCCCTCATAGGACAATGCCCTGGCAGACTTTTGAAGCAGTTCAAGGGAAGATCCCCATGAATGGATCCTAAACAACATAGTCCATAAATGAGTGTTTGCTCAGATAAATTGTTTTGCCTCCGTTGACAACAAACAACTTCCACTCTTTTGTACCAAGCCTACTGTTCTCAGACAGATGCAGTATCCTTCACTTGGAGAGGGAGGTTCTTATATTCCTTCCCTCTACTTCCTCTTCTTCCCAAGGTCCCTATCAAAGATCCAAAGAGAATACCCAAAGATCTTACTGGTGACTTCCTTTTGGCCATGGCAACACTGGCTCCCCCTTCTTTTCCATCTAGCCAATGGCCATCACCAGAAGCTTCTCTCAACAGTGGATTTGCTCACACATTAGAAGGGCTCACTACTTCATCTCATCCTATCATCCCTCAGCCTGACATTATGAATACCAGGATTCTGCTCATTTTTGACACCAGGGTAATACAGGAGACAAGAAAACTTGCTACCTACATCTGTTATATAAATAGAAAACATTTTAGTTGATTTGAAACTATACCTCAGGAAACTCAATTTTAAGATTCTTTTCAAAGAATCAGATGTTGACTGTGAAACACATGTGTTATGTAGAAGTAGCATTCTGACACCCCCCCCCCCGCCTTTACTTTTATTTAAAACGTTATGCGAGTATGATTTTAGAATGTGAACTGTAACACAAGCCAATACTTTAATGCAGGTGTAATTCAGATATTGACAAACAAAACCACTTCAAAAACGGTCAAAATTTATTGCTGCAAAGCTTTCGGGTTAAACACCCTTCCTCAGTGCTATTAACTAACATTCAATCCATAGAATTTAAATAGGAGCATCTTACAAATGCGTGGTATCAGCCAGCATATCACAAAACCCCTAAAACCCTTCCCCACATCTAAAACATGAATTAAGAAACAGTCAAGAAATCCAATAAAACATATTTCAAAAACCTGGGTAACAATATTAAAATAATATCTGACAACAATATGTTAGGTACTACGGACAATAAATTACAGATTTTCCCTCTGTCTTTTCATTAATATGGGTTTTAAGCTAACTGCACTGTTTATACCTGGTTTAAAATCAACCTGTAACCTTATTATCCATTCTTATTCTTTTATTTCTAAAATATTGTTCATATCCCCACCTTTATTTCCCTTAGACACAGTATCTATTACTCTAAATTTAAAATAATGTTCCTGATCATTTTCTGTTAAATGTTTGCTTAAGGCATTTGTGGTGATATTCCTTCTAATATCTGACTTGTGCTCCACTATGTCATGATTCACCTCACAAGCTTTGTTCTTACGGTGAATTGTTGACATCCATATCTTGAACACATAGCAAGGTGTTTATAATCACAGAGCTGATCATAATTTAATGTTTTTAACATTTGTTATTTTGCTGTTTGAATTTTGACAGTGCAGTTTTAAACTTCTGTAAACTGCTGAAGTTGCCAGAGTATGTACAGAGCCAGCAAGTGATTTGTTCCTTTCTCATTCCTGCCTTCTATTAAGTTCTGTGTGTTGAACTACTGAGGCTTAGAATGCAGAGACTGCATGCACTAAAAGTGGAAATACTATACCTGCTTAAAGGATGTGCTACCTCAGAGTATTTCCCTGTTCATTGGTACAATGATCTTGGAATAATTATATGCCAGTGGCAGGAGTGTTTGAGGTGCAGCCCCAGTTTAGGAGGTATGCTTTAATGGTTATACAGTGAGTTCTGATCTTTATTGTATTTCTTGTACAATCACATTTTACTTTTTGATGTTGTAGTTCTCACAGTTAAGTGCTGCCCTTCTAGGGATCCGGTTTAGCATATCTTTTAGGAAGGTAATACTTTATGTTGCATCTGTAAGAAGCGCTTTTCATCCAGCCATATTGTAGGAATGATGGACAATGAAGGGCACTGGTATGTAATTCAGATAGAATGTCACCAAGTAATATGTGTAAACTCCATGACTGCACTCTTCTTTGCTAAATATACTGCTTCCTAGGTATGTTTCATTTGTCGTTTATAGACAGACTACTGATAACTACCTTATATGTACATTATATATGTCTTTAAACAGATTTTTGGCACAGTATGAATTAGAAGTGAAGTAAATACAGTTCTGCTTACAAAAAAAATGGCATTTATGTTTCTGCAGTATTGTTTGTTATAATAAACAGATACTGTATTAAAACTATGCTGTAAACAAATTAAGTACTGTCCACAACTAAAACTAATTTTTGTATTGTTTTTCTTTTTCACTTAGGAAGAATACAATTAGCTTTTGGAGAAGATGGCAAAGTTCTTCATGCCTTGAAAGACACACAATGTAGCTGAATTTCAGGGAATAAAAAAAAATATTTCCAGTAATTCTTGATGAAATATTCTTTTTGTCATTTCTGAATTGAAACTGCTTTTCTTCTCATGTCATGCATTCCTTGTTCTTGTTGTGAATTAGTGATAGATGGAGGAAACAGGCTGGTTGCTAACTGTGCATGTGACAGCTATTGGAAAGAATGTTTCATATGTCTGTGGTTGCATCAGTAATTCATTTTAGGGATTAGTATGTCTGTGTGTGTGTAATCAGATACAAAATCGTAGCCTCAAGGTTTATAAATCCTGTGTTCATTCTGAAGCCAAGTAGCTGATTTGCAATAGGTTTCAATGTTTCCCATGTTCACATTTATCACAAAGCATGCAGTATGGCACAGCAGTGCCTGGTTTCGGTGGCTACATCATCCAACACATTCAGTAGTAAATATGGTACTGTGAATGGATTTCTTTCAGAGCTTACTATATAGAGCTTCTGGACCTAACCCATGCATATAGCTAGAATTCAAATTGATCTTTTTCTTATAATAATAAGATGGTTCTGAATACCTAATTAATTTAATAAAGATTGTTTTAAAAACGAGGTTACTGGTAGTGTGTTTTGTCAATAAAGGCAGCCACTCCTAAATTTGTTTTGAAATAAATCTGTATATCTTAAATCTATCTTTCTCTCTCTCTATATAAATATATATATATATATATATATATATATATATATATATATATATATATATATATGTGCATGTGTGTGCACACATGCGTGTGATTGTTTCAACATTAAATCATTATTTAATGCTAAAACTGCTCTTTATAATGTAACCATATTGTGCGATATACAATGAAATATTTTTCTTTTTCTTTTTTTCCATTTGTAACTATAAGGGCTCCGCACAGCTTCTATACAGTTTTGGGGACCGTTTTGCCCTATATACTGTACTGTTTGACTGCTTGCTTTGTACTGTGTCATTTGCCCTTTGCTTAGGTTAATTACCGGCTTAGCAGCTGTAAGCTGCTTTTTGGGACGCGTAAGTCTCTTTTTATGTTGTCGCCAGCTTACTTTAGTCTGAGTATACAGGGCTCGACTGTTGCACTTTGCTGGACTAGTCTGCTCTCCAGATGTCATATTAAAAGGTCGCCAATGAACATATATCGTTGAAGGTCTTTATTTCTCTTTCAAGGTGGATCAATGGTCCTACTAGAGCCTTTAGCTTAATTACTGGCTTAGCAGTTATTTTTCTTTTCTGTCTGTCTCTATAAGGGCACCACACAGTTATTATATTGTTCTGAAAACTGTTTTGAAAACTGTTCAGCACAAGTTATTGCACAGCATGAACATATTGTAGTTTACTGTGTTAGTATATTGAGTACTATATATTGCACTATTAGAGATTGTATAGTATTACTTTATCATTTACCCCTTGCTTTCTGCTGCTTATATTTGGCTCTACTGCTGTATAGCCCTGTCCTCTCAAATGGACTAGGGTCACTGATAGCATGCTGAACTGCTGAATGATGTTTTGTTCTATTTAATGGAGCCTATATTGCCTAACTTGTATTGTTCATAGCATAATGTCTGCTGCTTTCCATTGTTAATCCCCTAAACCTAATCTTCCTCTACATACTTGCTCCAGCCTCATTTAACCATAGCCTCTCTGTACTACTGTGCTTTGTTACACCGTCCCTTCTTCTCTAAACATCCCTTTCCTGTGACCTTTCCCCTCTATATCTGCAATATTAACTAACTCAGCATTGTCTCCCTCTCCTCTACAGTAATCCATCCTGGGTGCTTCCCTCCCTGCTTTAAACGCAAAAGGAATACCTCTGGCCATCACCTGAAGACTCCCTGAATTGGCCAGCTTGCCTGGTACTTAGAAAAATACTACTGAGAAGACCCCCCCCCCCCAACAAGATTGTGTAAATGTATGTTGCTTAGCACTAATTAAATGTAGACGTGATGTACTATCCATAGAGTTAGTCTGCCCTCCCGTGTGTGCATCCTAGCAGCCTACCACAGACTGTTTGCCCTCTCCCCCTCCTGTTATCACTACCCTAGAATATATTTAAACCGAAGACTGGTCCAACAGTCCCTTGCTATCTCCTTCTACCATTAGGTGGCAGCATCTACCAATATAAATCCCAGATATTCTTTATAATCCCAACAAGTTTTATTTTTTCACAAACGGTTCTGAGTTAATATCCTTAGACTGTAAATATCCCCCCCCCCCCTGCTAAACCACCCCCTCTAAAGGCAGCCTTCATTTTCTGGCTGGAAATACTTAGCTCATACCTTCCAACTACACCCTTTAAACTGCTCTTTGCTGATACCTTTTCTGTCATACTCACCTCTCCATCACTCGACCTAACAAAATAAACCCTCCCAGATCTACTATAGATTGGATCCTAGTCTCAGATCCAAATAAAATAACCAATTCTGACACAATTCCTGATACCTTTAGTGACCACCTCCCAGCCTTTATGCATCACTCAACTAGTTCCTCCCCACACCAGCATCAGTACATTCAAACTCGTAACCTCAGTAGCTTCAACCCAACTACTTTCTCAAATACTTTCAAACAAATGAACTGGCAAATTCTAAACATCCTTCCTCTTGACAAGGCTATAGAATACTTCAACTCTGTCTTCCTTGATACTTTAAACTCACTAGCCCCACTAAGAAACAAAATGATAAAAACTAAAACTGATCCTTGGCTATCCAAAGAGACAAAACAGATGATGCACCAAAGGACAAACTATGGAAGCTTTACCAAAACAATAAACTGGCCAATATCTTACTCCAATATAAACAGCTCTGCAACCGTGTAAAATGACTAATCACCAAAGACGCAAAATCCAACTATATCAAACTTCAGTCCAATAACAATAAAACCCCCCAAACATTCTGTAACTCAGTAATCACACTCCTCAGTCCAGGCTCCATGAATAATCCCTGTCCTGATCCAAGTAAATCTGACCTCAAACTAGGCTCTGAATTTAACTAATTTTTCATAGAAACTATTACTACCCTCACCAAGGCAGTTCCCAATAATAACCCAACTGCTCTACACTGTCCCCCTTCTAACTCACCTCATCTGTTTGAACTCAAACCCATCTCCACTAACTTTATAAAAAAACTTTTGTCCAAACTTAAACCTTGCTCTAACACTCCCGACAATATTCCCTCTTCCTTCCTAAAATGTGCCACTGATGGCATTGCTCTCCCAATCAGCATCATTAACTGATCCATAAAATAATCATACATCCCCAAACTCTGGCGCTCAGCTTACATTCTTCCTCTTCATAAAGGAGCCAAAAATACCAGCATCTCAAACTTTCGCCACATTGTTTGCTCTCACCAATATCCAAAATCCTAGAAAAATACATCCACCTCCAACTTGTGCCTTTCCTGACCCAAAACAATCTTCTCACTCCTACCCAGCATGGCTTCCGTCCAGGCCATAGCACAATAACCGCTCTACTCTCTTTCCTAGAAACTGTCAATCAAGCCCGAATTTCAGGACACTTTCTACTGTTTTACTCGATCTGTCTAAAGCCTTTGATACTGTTTCCTACAAGCACATTCTCTGTCATCTCTCAAACCTTAATCTCTCACATAATGCTTTATCCTGGTTCTCCAGCTATCTATCAGACAGATCACAGGCAGTCAAATGGAAGAACTCCATCTCTTCCTTCCTAACTACCCCAACTGGCGTACCACAGGGATCCATCCTTGGGCCACTGCTTTTTAACATCTTCATCAATAATTTTCACACTGCTATTCCTGATGCTAAAATCATTAAATACGCAGATGATTCAACCTTAGTCTACTCTGCCTCAAACCTCTCTGAATTGCTGACCGAAAGCCAAACTGCCTTCTCATCAACTGAAAACTGGATGCACCAAAACCACCTCTTTCTCAATGCAACAAAATCAGAGATTCTACTATTCCTTCCCACAAAGACCCTCTCCTATGATAAAAATAACTTCAAAGTCTATAGTCAAACCAACTCACCTATAGAAGTGGTCCCCTCTGCCAAACTACTTGGCATTACTGTAGATGAACACCTCAAGTTTGATATTCATATCCAATAAAATATTAAGAAAACCCACCAAAAGCTAGGTATGCTGTATAGGAATAATCACTTTCTCTCCAACTCTACCAGGCAAACTCTGGCTTCGACTTATCTTATTCCTTCCTTATTATATGGAGCCCCCTTTCCTAACCAGCCTGTCCTCCTCTGTCACCTTTAAACTAGAAAACTGCTACAAAAAAATATCTAAATTTGCCTCTAAATCTAAAAATGCCACCATTCACTGCCTAACTCTACAATCCCTGAATTGGCTTAAACTCCCAAACTACCCAGACTATCTCCAACTCACTACTGCATATAGACTCATATTTCACCCAACAAAATGTCCCGGTCTAACTAACATCCTTCCCCCTTATATACCCAACAGAGCTCTCAGATCTGAAAATCAGAACTTAATTACTATCCATAAACCTAAACGTCCTGCTGGCCAACTTCTCCTACCTTTCTCACTAGGCAAAAAATGGAATTCTCTTTCCTCCACACTAAGAACCATACCAAACTCAGAAAACTTCAAAACCCAACTATTCAAACACCTGTCCACTAAATGGAAATGTACCTGCCTTCACCCAACCTAATCAAAGGGGGTTCTCTCTCTGGTTCCCAAGCTCTACAACTCTCATAGTTATCTTCCTATGAGCCTATCTAAGTTCTCAACAATGTCTATAGCTTCTCTCTAAGCTCTCAACAACTCCTACAAGTACCCTCACACAGCTCAACCTTGTAAATATTGTAAATAGCATTCTACAGTTGATGTGTGTATGTAAAGCATATTTACATTTTCTGAAAAGGTTTGTATGTAAACTGTTTCCACACGTAACACATATCTGTTTTCCTTAAATGAAACTGTATGATCCCTACCTTCAAACTTAATGAATTTGTTAACTATGCATGATATTGAATGCATTTATGAGTAACTATTGGGTGGCTTAATGGCCAAGGTGTTTGCCTTACAAACACAAGGTGCAGGGTTTGAGTCTCACAAGGGATAATTGTCTAAGCTTAAAATGGCTTGCAAGGGCAGTTAGCTTAACACTAAACTATGAACCTACAAACATATTATCTTTAATATTAACTATCGGTTGCATCTAAATTGTATAATGCATCTTGGAGCTTTTCTCCCCGGGCCTCCAGTGAAAATGGGTCAATTTGGCCTAGTGGACTTCCCCGGTAATCAAACTGCAAATAAATAAATAAATCTGGCATCTAAATGCAATACTGTGGAGCCTCTTAAGAATTTTAAACCAGACTGAAGAAGTGCTTTACACTTGAGAAGTCGGTTTCTTTTTAAATGTTTAGTAGGACAGCATCATCACTCTGATTTCATCCACACATAACATTTTGTTGCTACTTTCCAGAAATGGTGTACTTTTCTTCTCTTCTGCTGGACAATTAATTGTTTATACTTACTGTAGTAGAAAATATGGAGAGCAAGAAGACTGACTAGGAAAAGGAAGACAAGGCTTTCATTTATTTTCAGTGCACAGCTAGAGGACTGTTAATTGCAGCTAGGAAAAGGAAGACAAGGCTTTCATTTATTTTCAGTGCACAGCTAGAGGACTGTTAATTGCAGTTAAAAGCTTAACTAGACAGACTTGCCTATTTTATACACTGTTGGATGTAAACATTTTCCCTTTTCTGTTTCTGTGTATATAATTTAGTTATATATGTACACATGTTTGTATGTATGCACATATGTTTATTTTTTTCACCAAGGTAGAACACTGATCAAATCTTACCAAGTTTGAGTTTAGTTTGAGTAAAAAGGCAGAGAGCAGAGGGAATACAATTACAAGTATCAGTACAAACCATGGCACATAAAACATAGGATAGCAAAAAGTACCCACAAATTGGAATACAGTAAAAGCTGTGTACATATATACAGATGTGAACTATCCCTAGCAGAATATTTAATATGACAGATAGCAGTAGACTTAATACAGAGTAATGCTAGGAGGTGTAATTAGGTTTTTGTTTTGAAATAGGTATTGACTAGTGGTCTGAGTTTGGAATAGATGGAGAGTTCCTTTATATCTGAAGGTAAAGACTGCCCTAGTTTGGGGGGTAGTATAGAGAAAGTATGATCTGTGTGATGAAGTTTTGTTTTGTTGGAGGCTGTATTGACTAGTGGTAAACCATATTCCCATGTTTCAACTGGTGGGTAGCAGTAGAAAGTATGGTAAGTTCTGGGCCAAAAAAGAGGAAATAGTTAATTTTTGATCTGGTTTTATCAATGTGAGTCTGCATATTAAGGGTTTGATTCACCCAGATGCTAAGGTGTCTGAAGGAGGAGGTGTTTATATATTTTGATTATCCTGGTCCTTGATATTTAGAGGGATGGTATTTTTTGAGGTTTTTTTTTTTGGTTCTAGTTTGGATTGAATAGAAACTTTTTGAATGTCAGCCATTTGGTGAGATCTAGGAGATCAAGTTAAAGTTGGTTGTTTATTTCTTGGTGTCTGGGACTGGATCTGGAGCAGAACATATAATCAACACATAGCAGTAGTTGGGGATGAGATTAGTCCAACGGGTTTTTATTTGCAAAAATAAAAAAAAAGTAGGAGGCAAGGACTGGGGGACATGTGCATGTATAATGGCTTCTTCCAGGAAGGAAAATCCAATTCTTGTCCTGAAAGATATGTTTGTGGAAAAAGTCTTTGAGTAGGGTTACTACCTATTTCAGTCTGATGGCATAGAAGGACAAAGCGACCAGCTAGATCAATGAAAACAGCAGTTACAATGTTGCCTTTTTCCATCTTGGTTAAAATGTTGTCAGTGAGGCTCCATAGTGTTTTCTGTTGTTGGTTTGAGAATGTGGTATTTTTGTAAGTAGGAAGTAAGTTGGTTGCAAATGAGTTTCTCAAGGATTTTGCCTTGGGTTGGCAATGTAGAGATTTGAGAAGCTATGGTAGTTTTGTCTGTTTGGGAACTGGCCTAAGTACTGTTGATTCCCAAACAGCAGGCATGGTGTTTAAAGTGTGGCAGAAATTATAAATGTGGAGCACAGGAGTGATGCTATATTATCTTCAGTGATAGAAAACCACTGGACATAGATTGTCAGAGCCTCTGCAAGAGTCAAGAGATTTGCTCCGGTAGTGGTATGTTTTAATTTTTGCTAAATAGAAGGGTGGATGGTAGTCAGGGTGAGGGTACAGAAAAGGAGTTGGATAAGGGTTTTGGATGGTGGGATTGGCAGGTCTGTGAATTCTTTGAGGAAGCTAGAAGGTGTGATGATATCATGTTTACACTGAATAGTGTCTTGTATGGAGATATATTTGAGGGTTGTGTAACCAATGATATTGTTGACTTCCTGCAAGGGTAGCTGCATAAAATATATTAGTTCTTTATGAAACGTTCAGTTTTATTCATTTTGAAAAATAGAGTAACTTAGGGGGAAGTAGGTGTTTTGGGTCTATATTATATGAATGAAAGTTCATATAAGCGAATGCTCAATGAGCGAAAATCCCAGATATCGAAAACAATATTAGCTCTCACACCTCCCATTAAATATATATTCCAACTCTGAGATCGCATTACAGTGTGAAAAGGGCAAAAACTCCAATCTTCACTGTACTGTGATGCCACAACACGCACCTCCATGTCCAGGAGTTTTGCTCATTAGAGCATTCACTTATATGAACTTTCGTTCATATAGTACAGACATGATGTTTTGAAGATTCAGGAAAAGCTGGGTAAGTTTTTTTTTTTTTTTTGTTTTCCTTACATTGATTGCATCATGAAAGATGAGAATTGGGAACTAGTCTAAAATTGAGAGGTGGAACTTGAGCCTGGTGATGCTGTTTTGGGATCTGGATATGAATGGGATCAATTTGGGAAGATGTAGTAAAGTAATGTATGTTGAAGGTCCCCGATCTGACAGCACAGAGGTTAAGGGGCAGGATTGCCAACTGATAGACCTGGCTGAGGAACAACTAGGTAGCAGCAGTATATGTGTGGAAGAAGGTCCTGGCAATCTACTTCTGTAATATGTCACGTGAACCTTATGGGGTCTTCCCATAACTCAATGTCAACTCAGGGGCAATTACTTGCTTGCTTTAATGTATGTTGAAAGTACTAGATCACTGAAAGTGTGGGGTGCAAATGGTTATGGAAAGGTTGCTTAGATGTGAGGTGATTATGAAGTCAACTAGTGCGTGTTAATTTGAGATGGTATTAGGTCTGGTTGGTTTTCCTCTTACAAGTTGAAAGAGTTGTTGAAAGATTTGTAGGTCAGCTAAGAATACAGCTGTGTTATTTGTGGGTGGGCCTAGAAGTTTTAGGTTGAAGTTTCTGGACATGAGTAAAAACTCCTGCAAAACTAAATGCATATACTAAATGAAACCCTATAAATTAGCTCCAGACGTTTTGAAGTTCTGTTGCCATGGTGTGGCTACTGAGGTAAAAATGCAAACTTTTTTTTTTTCTGTTCTGTGCTCCCTTGATAATGTCTGCTATTTGTAATTATATGACTGGGTTTGAGACTGTTTACAGATTATATTCTAGGGAATGATTTACTTGACATTTGTTAACCATGTGTGGTCCATAGACTTTTTTCAGCCTTGGCCTAGATTGCAAGGTTAGGGGTAGATTGAAAACATATCTGACACTTTAATGGAGTTAACATATTTTGGAATGTGTTAGGAAAAAAATACCAGAGGACAGAGAGAAAACCCATACTTGCTCTTCCCTAGTAAATGATGTTTAAGGAGGCTCATACAGAAAGTAATCATTTACTAAATTCAAACCAGTCTTATGTAAACAATAACATATTTTTCAAGTCAGCTGTGAATTTTACATGGTCAGAACTTGAGTTAATCGGATGAGTAACATAACTTGCCTATCAACATGGCTCTTTGAAAAAAGCATCCTATATCCACCTGCCTAGTCAGTTTTTTGATCATGTTAACAGAGCTCCAGATAACAGACCGTGTGTTATTACTGAATATTTAGATATTTCCAAAGCATTTCTTAGTGTGCCACATTCAGTTATTACAGAAAACATGACAACATTTGGTGTAAACACCTTTATATAAACTAGATTAACTCACAGCTTTGTAATAGGCAATTACATGTAAAATTCAGCAGCTGTTATTCACATTGTGGTGATGTTCACTTGATAGTCCCTTAAGGGTCTGCTTCAGGTCTGACACTTTTTAACATGATGTTTTACTTTCTGCCTACATATAAAAGTGTGTGCGAATTGCCAAATGGTCTGTGATATCAAGTCCTAATACTGATTATGGTATGGGGAATTATCATTAGGTCTTCAGTCATAACCAATAGTAAAAATATAGGATTAATCAGATTGACAACCTCTGGTGGCAAGCAACACCTCCATTGAATCCTCAGTCATAAACAAAGGGAGCAGAAGGCCCCATGTGTCTTTATGCATACAATGGAGTCTGAGGAACCAAACAACAAATGCCATCATCAGGCAGTAACACTCCATATTATGAAATTGATTTTCTGCTTCTAAACTTATTACTGAGATGGTGTGGTAAACTGTTCTGACTAGGGTGTACAGGGTCCTGGGTTCAAGACTTGGCAGGGCTTATTATTTAAGAAATCCCAATCCCTCAGAGGCACACGTTCCAGGGATCTAAACCTTGTCATCACAATGAACAAAACATGCTGGAGGGATAGGTTCCTGACCCAGAGACTCCCCAGACTCTGGAATAGACTGCCCATACATGTCAAGCAGAACGCCTCTTTGGCCCTCTTCAAAAGTAACTTTGATGATTAGATGGGAAATTCACCCTGGGGATTACATCAGTCACCCTGCTAGACAGGGTCCAAGGAAGTAAATACTGTGGGAAGAAATAGCCAGGGAATTGTTATGGCTAGGCTTCTATAGACCCTAGAGCCAATAGCCTAGTAGCAACCTATGAACTAATTTATCCTGATTATCTTGTACAACCTACTTTAACAACCTGTCTTTAATATGAGGTTGAATGTTTGCTGCCTCATATAAAACTGCATCAGTCATTCAAAATTAATTCTACCACTCACATGGCTAACCTAGTAGCTGTAATAGACGTAGACGATTATGAATGTGGGTCTCCAATCATAATATATATATTATGTGTTCTTGACATGAATGCCAAGAAATTCACCTTGAGAGCAAAACGTGGGAGGTGACTCTTGGCATCCATGTCAGGAACACAACACAATACATTATACGCACAACACATCACACCAAACCTATTTTATGATGCCCCTCACTTTTACTCCAAGTATAAAGTAACTCCATTTCAACTCAAACTGGAATAAAACTAGGTGGGAAAATACTCTCAAAAAATAAGTATCAATAATTCAATAATGTACTAAAGTTCTTCTAGGAGGAGACATTCACCTTAATCTTTGGCCCCACCTATCACAATGAACATCAAAACAATTCTCTTCCACACATTACTCTAAACCTGCAAGGACAACTTACAACCCCAGTAATCTAATTTTTGCTGCCATAAATGTTAGAAGCTTACAAAATAAAATTGCTGAACTACAGGCTTGAATTACCCAACATAAGGCTGATATTCTTGCTGTAACTGAAATTT
The DNA here is from genome assembly GCF_019279795.1 of Protopterus annectens. NCBI lineage: Eukaryota > Metazoa > Chordata > Ceratodontiformes > Protopteridae > Protopterus > Protopterus annectens. Next base: position 372,277,152 of record NC_056732.1, on the reverse strand, counting down.
GGCTTAAACCCAGCATAAAAACATCCAAAATGACATCTCCCAACTATATCATCCATAATGACTATATAAAGAGGAAAAGTGGTGATATTGCTTTAACGTTTCCCAACAACTACAACATTTCTCCTTACAGGCAGCAAGTACCAAAACCGAATTCATCAGAGCTTCTTATAACTTTCCTGAAATCAAACAATTATAAACAAATATGTATCACTGTTCTTTATATCCCTCCTTGTGACAATACAGCTATACTGGAAGGTATCATGCGCTGGATATCCATAAGAATTCAGCAAGAAATAACAATACTAGGTGATGTGAATGTCTATTGGTTGGGCCTGAATTCTAACATCCCTACATCTAGTGTGAACTTATTTGGTTTCACACAAGTAATTAATAGACCCACACATTATAGTACGACATCAAATTCCCTTTAAGACTGGATCCTAGTATTGGACCCTAGCAAATACATCACCTCAGGTACAATGTCTGACTGTCTCTGTGATCATTAACCAGTCTGCACAACCAGACATTTTACACATCCACTTAACAGCATATTTATAAAATAACATGCAACCTTTCCAAGTTTAACCCAGAAATCTTCATTGCTAACCTATAAGCTATTAACTGGAACTTCCTAAAAATCCTCCCCTTAGATGTAGTAAATAATTTCAATACAACTTATCTAAATACCCTAAATTGCCTTGCATCTCCTAGAAGGAAGAGACAAAACAAATAATGCAATTTGGCTATCCAGAAAGAGTAGAATGCTAATGCAGGATAGAGAAAAGGCACTGAAAGAATGGCAAAAATATAAAACACCACAATATTGTGAAAATTTCAGAATGCTTCACGACTGTACTAAAAAGCAAACTAATGAAGTTAAAAAAACTACACTGTGATAACTTTCAGAGTAATAGTAAACACAACCTTAAAAATTTCTGGACAGCCATTAAAGAAAAATTGCATCCCAGCCATAAAGTCAACCATGCCTCCTCTCCCAATAACTCATCACTCAAAACTGCAATACGGTTCAAGTCTTGTTTCACAGATAGTACAGCATCTCTGACCAAGGATTCCCCAACATCTAATCCCAACACTGCCCAGCAGCCACATATAAACACATTCACTTACACCTTCAAATATATGCCCACATCCTATAAAATACTCTTAAAACAAACTCAAATCATGCTCCACTTCAGCTGATGACCTTCCAAGTGAATACCTTAAAATATCAGCTGATGGCATCCCAGCATGCCCAGAAAAGTACCACAAATGTTTTCCTAATTACATGTTCACAGTTTCAGCAGATGTCCCTATTTTACCAAGCCCTTTCTCCACAGTTTCACTTCACATTTGCCACAGGGGTTCCTATTTTTCCAAGTGCTTTGTCCCCACTGTGTTAGTGTTTACATTGACAGAGAGGGCTCACAGCATTACAAATCAAAACACAGTGACAAAAATTAACACACGGTGGGAGAGAGGAGCACTTCCGTAGTTTTTGGCAGAATATAACATACGTGATTTACACTGTTTTTAGTAAGACTGAAGGTTGTTCTAACTGTCCCTGAAAGCGGCACTGAGTTGAGATGAAAACCATCAGCACTCACTTCAGATCACATGCACATATTAAGACTGTAAACACACTACCCCAGAGGTTCCAAAACTTTTTAAATTTTTGGCTCCCTTGCTGAATCCAGGTTTTCCCAAGGCCCCATCCCAAGGCGTGCATAAAGTGCATATTTCAGGGGTTCCCAAAGTGTGCACTGTGGCACCCTGGGGAGCCACGGCTTCCTCACAGGGGTGCTGCGAACTAATAAGCTTAGCTGCAAAATAAACTGCAAACAGTTCACAGTTTATTCTGCAGTTAAGCTTAGTTTGCAGTGAGTATGAGTGTGAATGCAGTAATGAATGAAGAAGTGGCTGTGTGTGTGTGTGTGTGTGTGTGTGTGTGTGTGTGTGTGTGCATGTGTGAGATTGGGAGAGTGAGAACAATGTGTGAGTGAATGCAGGTATGAATGAGGAAGTGACTGTGTGTGTATATGTGTGAGATTGGAAGAGTGAGAGGGATGTATGACTGAATACGCATGTGGGTGTGAGATCGGGAGAGTGAGAGCGATGTGTGAGTGAATGCAGGTATTAATGAGGAAGTGGCTGTGTGTGTGAGATTGGGAGAGTGAGAGTAATGTGTGAGTGAATGCAGGTATGAATGAGGAAGTGGCTGTGTGTGTGTATGTGTGAGATCAGGAGAGTGAGAGCAATGTGTGAATGAATGCAGGTATGAATGAGGAAGTGACTGTGTGTCTGTATATGTGTGAGATCGGAAGAGTGAGAGGGATGTATGACTGAATACGCATGTGGGTGTGAGATCGGGAGAGTGAGAGCGATGTGTGAGTGAATGCAGGTATGAATGAGGAAGTGGCTGTGTGTGTGAGATTGGGAGAGTGAGAGTAATGTGTGAGGGAATGCAGGTATAAATGAGGAAGTGGCTGTGTGTGTGTATGTGTGAGATCGGAAGAGTGAAAGGAATGCATGAATGAATGCATAAGTGGGTGTGTGGCATGTGGGTGTGAGATCGGGAGAGTGAGAGTGATGTGTGAGTGAATGCAGGTATGAATGAAGAAGTGTGTGTGTGTGTGTGTGTGTGTGTGTGTGTGTGTGTGTGAATGATTGCAGGTATGAATGAGGAAGTGACTCTGTGTGTGTGTGTGTGTGTGTGTGTGTGTGTGTGTGTGTGTGTGTGTGTGTGTTTCACACCTCTCAACTGTACAGATTTTAACAGAATGTCCAGATTTGTGCCTCATTTTTAGTGTGTTCCTCCTAAAATCTGTATTAAATAATGAGAAACGTGTTTGGCTCCACATCCTTCAGAGAATTCATGCTAATGCAAAAGCTATTATTCTATCAACTTTCTAAGTTTGTAAGAGCAATATTTAAAATCTGTCCCTATTTGTCCCCCATCATTTTAGGTTTTGTCCAGATTTTTAGAGCAAAAAATCTGGACAAAGCCTAAAATGATGGGGGGATAAATAGGAACAAATTTTAAATATTGCTCTTACAAACTTAGAAAGTTGATAGAATAATAGGTTTTGCATTAGCATGAATTCTCTGAAGGATGTGGAGTATTAAACTCAAATGTTTGTCATTATTTTAATGACTTCAATCCTCAACTATTTGCCAGAAAAGTACAGGGAACGCACAAAAAATATGACGCACAAATCTGGACATTCAGACACACACACACACACACACACACACACACACACACACACATTCACTTCCTCATTCATACCTGCATTCACTCACACATCACTCTCAATCTCTCCCGATCAAACACACACACAGTCACTTCCTCATTCATACCTGCATTCATTCATACATCGCTCTGTCTGTCACACCCACTTACAGGAGCGGCCTTAGGTCAACTGATGCCCTAGGCAAAAGGGCTCCACAGCGCCCCCACCACACTGTCTGGTGCCCCCATCCTAGTCTACCTACACCAAATAAATACTGGAAAAGCATCCCTACTAGAGTGGCGCCCTAGGCGGCCGCCTAGTTGGTCTATGCCTAAGGCCGGCCATGCCCACTTATGCATTCATTCATACATCGCTGTCACTGTCTGTCACACCCACATGCAACACACCCACTTACGTGTTCATTCATACATCCCTCTCACTCTCCCGATCTCACACACACACACACACACACACACACACACACACACACACACACACACACACACACACACACACACACACACACACACAGCCACTTTTTCATTCATTCCTGCATTTACTCACACATTGCTTTCACTCTCCCGATCTCTCATACACACGCACACACACACCCACACACACACAGACTCTTTTGCTTTCATGCACGCATTCACTCACACATGCAGACACACACACACACTCATACAGGCATTCACTTACCTTTAATCAGCTGCTGTTGCTCATGGTGCCCCTTTGAGGAAGCCGCGGCTCCCCAGGGCTCCACGGCGCACAGTTTGGGAACCACCACACTACTTAAAAATCAGCAGATGTTCAGAAAGATGAGCACTTCCTTATTTCCTGACAATATAGCATCAGTAATGTACATAATTTTTAGGAAGTAAGACATTTTTTTCTACAGCTGTCTGTGTAAGTGGCACTGACTTTGGAGGAAATCACTCACACAACAAAGTCAAAATTAAAAGCAGAATACAATAGCAAAATAAGCATCACTGACTTGCGAGGAAAACTCAGTATTACTGGGGCAACAAAGCCCAAATTAAAAGTAGGACAGTAGAATGCCATAATCACAACTGAGAACTGATAACATGAGTACGAGTGGGAAGACGAGAGAGTTACAGGCAGAAAAAAAAAAAGCAGCTGTGACTTCACATCAACCGGATGTTTTGGCTGCTGCCCCGTTAACGGAAAAGTACCATATAGTTTAGTGCTGTAGAGATGTGCATGAGAAGTAACTTTAAAGTAACTGTGCAGTTATTTTTAATAGCACAGTATTTGTACAAGTGTCTTCTACTTCAGTTGATGGTAGTTGCAGACATATAGTAATAGGGCAGCTACTCTCATATTTAGTAATTCACTAACAAATTCTAGCAAGGATACTTATGAAGATCAAGTTGCATTCATCTGATAGGGTTTGTTGCCACATTTTACTAAATGCTGAACAGACCCACTCTCAAATGTTTTAAAACTTGAAGAAAATGTATAATATGTCAGATTGCACTGCTGTAATACATTCTTTGTGCAAACTATGCTGCCTGTCACACTCGTGACATTTAGTACAATTACTAAAATATTTGCCAAATGGACCTCTGAATATACAGGCCATAAAGTTACATTCTGTACATTTATCAGTAGTTTCCATTCATGAATTGTAGAGAGCAGGCTAGAGACATAAAGTCAGAGTGGTGCTTTGACTCACATATGTGTGAAAACCTTCAGCCAACACTTGTTACTGGAAAACTGAAAGTTGCATACTTGCCATAGCATTAGAGCTGTTTGGATAATTCATTCTTCATTATCCGTTGAGGCTTAATATGTAACCCAGGCTGGTCTCAGCAGATAATAATTTACCAGTTTATCAATTTACTTCTCCAATCCCATGATACCCTGTGTGTCTTTGTTCTTTAGTTTTGGATCAAGTGAATGTGGCAATAACTTGTATACCCAACTGATAGACCACCTTTAGAGAGATTGATAGAAGGCTGGGTAATGAAGAGTTCTTCAAGCAGATCTAATGTTATGGTAGTTACATAGGATCATAGTAAATTAGTAGGCTATTGGCCCTGAGGCCCTTATAAGCCTAGCCAAGAGTTTAACCCATGTTTAGCCAAATCAGCACTCCATGCCCCTGTCCAGCAGGGACACAGGTGGAATCCCAGGGGTGTATTTTCTGTTTCCCATCCAGTTATCCAGGTTGTGCTTAAAAAGGGTTAATGAGGTACTCTGCTTGACGTGGAGAGGGAGTCTATTCCACAGATGGAGGAGTCTCTGGGACACAAATCTGTCCCGCCAATAAGTCCTATTGATGTCACAGACCAGGTTGAGGTCACACATATGGGTTGCTCGAGTGGAGCTTGACTTGTGGATATGCAGCAGTCCCATCAAGGTGGGGTCCGAGATCGCCTTATATGCCAGACAGAGGTCACCTCTGAGGAGACTGTATGAAACTGAGTAGAGGGATAGGAATTTTAGCCTATCTGGTTATGATAGATTTTTCAGGCCCTGGATTTTCCTGGTGAGGAATCTTTGTGTTCTCAAAAGCTGTTGCATGTGCTTTGCGAGGTACATGCCAAATGGGTAATTGTACTCAATAATGGGCCTTATAAGGGATGAATACAGGGATGTTATGACCTTCTTGTCTCTGGATGAGATATACTTACTTATGAGGTGGGCTGTGTAGAAAGTTTTCCGTACAATTGAAGCAACATGGTGGTCAAAAGTCAGGTTGCTATCAATCTGGGTGCCCAAATTCCTCACAACTGAGTGCATGCTTAGGATGTTGTTATTAATGTGATAATTTGTGGGGATATTACTTTCCCCAAAGGGATGATGATGCATTTTTTTTGTATTCAGCTTGAGGCCATGTTTCATATATCCCCAACACTCGTCCAGTTTTTATTAACCTTTAGGACAGAGAGCCTAACTTACTGTCTTGGGTGACTGATCTACAGGAATGCACCCTTGATCACAATGTGGAAAAGATGACATAGTCTTGGAGACATTGTGCAGCTTATATTGCCTAACAAATGTCCTCAGTAAGAACCAAGTTACAGCTGGGCAAGAATGTAGTATGGAAAAAATGCTACTGAAGGAGAGACAGTTGTAATGGGATGAGCTTTAGGAAATGCTGGCAATTTCTTTCCTTACTTCTGGTAGATAAATGAGATGCAGTTTGACAGCCAACAAACAAGACAAATCTCAGCTACTTTTTCCCCTAACTTTAGGTTGGCATAATAAACAATTAACGGAATATACTTCCTAACATCAGTACTCATGTCTAAATAACACCCAGTTTGCTTAGGGGCATCCATACAGTTCATCAGGAATTCTTAATTAGCATATGCTTTGTACAAGACAGGAAGTTCAGTGGCCTTATTAAAGTTCTTCTCAGTTGTAACCAAAGGTATGTATAATGGGTTAGTTCAATGAAACCCTTTCTGTGTGGAAGAAAGAACAGATGTATTGGATTGACACATAATACTTGCAAATTAGAAATCTCTCTAGTAGAAGTCATAGCTACCAAGAAGTAGTTTTTCATGTGAAGAGCTTTAACTTTGTAGAGAATGCTAATTCACGTGGAGGATTGACTATTTTATCCAGAAGAAAGTACAGATTCCAATCATTAGCACTTAGAGAATGATGCCACAGTATAAAAAAAAATGATTGATTTCAATAATTGGCTTAGTTTTTGGTGTCATTCAAAGGGGATACAGTTTCTGTCAGCCTGGAATGACATGCTCGACAAACCTTGCTGCTTTGCTAGACACAGTTTGCACCTGGCACCGCTAGGCTTTCGGCTGCTGACAAAGGTTCTTGCCTCCCCCATAGTGCCTTTTTTAGGCAAGATCTCAAAAATAAAATTGCCAATGTGAAAATTGCCAACCATAACAAAATAAGGGTTATGCTGCTAAACACTAGGAGCTTAAACAAAATCTACACACCCTAGAAGCACTTCTGTCACTGGAGGATGTAGATGTTTGTGCAGTCACAGAAACCTGATTCAAGGCCTCAGAGAGTACCTCAGCCTTGCAAGGCTACAATACATTCCACACCTTCAGACCACAAAGTAAACATATGAGAACCAGACGAGGCAGTGTTTCTCTCTATAGTAGAAATAAATTCATCTCCTGACTAGTTAGACTGGACAACTCCATGGAGTTACTTCAAGTTCAGATTACTGGGGGTAAGACCCCCATTCAAGTCATAGTTATAGATCCTCTCGATGGATCATGATGTGCATATGGCCTACTTGACCAAACTGAAGTCAATCCAAATATTGCCAAACACTCTGGTCATAGGGGATTTCAATTATTCCAAAATCAACTGGCAAACCTACTCTAGCCCTAACTAGCACAAAAGTTCCTTGACTTTGTTAACGCAAATGCCTTGGAACAAATTGTTCAAACCCCAACAGGAACAAACATACTAGATATGCTCCTCACTAATATGACAAACAGATGCACCATTGCAACTGTCAGAACCTCATTAATTACATCTGACCACACATCAGTCACCTTCGAACTGGCACTAATACCAGAACTAACAAAGGGTGAAGTCAGACTAAAGAACTTCAACAAAGCAAACTATACCCTCCTAGGGGAAGGTATAAATGCATTCCAAGCTCCAACCCCAGCTGGAAGTGATAACTACACCAAAGCTTACACTAAAACCCTGTGCAATCACTTTATATAAGTATATAGATGGCTGTTCCAGAGAGAATCCAACCCAGAGCCCCAAGTAAAAAAAGCCACCCTGGTGGACATCTAGCATCAACAAACTTTACAATAAACACAAAAAGTTTCTGTCTAATAAAACTAAGATGAGGCCCCAATGATGGAAATGCACCCTCCTCAGTCTCAACAGGCAAATAAGACAACATGTCAAATCCACTAAGGGTAATTTTGAGAAAAACTTAGCAATCACAGGCACCCACATTGATCCAGCAGAGATAGCAAACCTGCTAGTGGATGGATTTGGTGAAAATTTCACAAACTTATCCCCTCCAAATTTATCACAAACCTTGCACCCAATCCCCCCATCCTATATATCGGAAGAGAAGGTCATTAAAGCTTTGTCTAAGGCAAAAAAACACAGCCTCTATGCACCAGACAGCATCCCAGGCTGTCTTCTAAACAAACTGAAATGTGAACTAGCATCACCATTAAGTACCCTTTTCAATTACAGCCTAATCACTGCCTTTGTTTTGCAGAATAGAGAACAGCAACCATTATTCACCTCCACAAAGGTGACTTAGCAACACACCCAGGAGAATTATAGACCCATAAGTCTGACCAGCCTCATCTGTAAAACCATGTAACATATCATCATGGACCTCATAAATAAAGACATAGGCAGCCTCCAAATCCTAGATCTGACCCAATTCAGCTGTATATATAGGGCAGATCCTGCCTGTTAAACTTGATGGATTTCTTCACAAATCTGACCAAGGCCATTGACAAGGGCAAATCTGTGTACATAGCATACCTCAACTTGGCAAAGGCCTTTGACCCAATCCCACACTCAGGCATTACAGATAAACTTAATCAACTGAGTGTAAACCCCTTTGTTGTACGTCAAGTTGCCAACTGGCTCAAAAACTGGGCACACTATCAAAGTGGGTGACTCCCCATCAACCAGCAGACCATTGGGGTGGAGTGCCACAAGGGTCAGTTCTGGGTCCCCTACTGTTTGGTATATACTTCTCAGAAATTCAGGCCAAAACTAAGGGGCTCTGGTTGACCAACTTTGCGTTTGACTTCAAACTGGATGCAGTTATTGAATCCACAAATAACGTCAGTATACTTCAGGAGGGTCTTATGTAGACCAATGACTGGTGTCTTAGTCACAGTGTCAAATTGAATGCAAAGAAATGCATCATCATTTCCTTCAGTAAAAACAATGTCCCTTCACACTATCAAATTAACAATACTCTATGTGCCTACTAAGAGGTAAGAGATCTGGGATCACAAGTAGACTGTGACCTTAACTTTGACCACCATGTGTCTACTGTAGTAAGGAAGGCTTTCTATGTAGCACACTTGATTAGCAAAGCATCACCTCTAGACCAAAGGAGGTTATAATCCCTTTATATTCATCACTAATCAGGCCCATAATTGGTATAATGCCCCTTTCAGCATGTAATGTGCAAACCACCTGCAACAATTTTAAAGACCTCAGAGGTTTCTAAGATCAAGAGACTCCAGCACATGCCTTATACAGACCAGCTAAAGTCCCTGTTACTATACTCAGTATCACACAGACTTCTTAGGGGAGACATGCCTGGCTTACAGAGCAATCTCCGACCCAAACCTAATGAATTTGCTGCACATCCATAAATCAAACGAGACTAGTGCAACCTGTTCCAGGGACCTAAATATGGCCTACAACTTAAATAGGAAGTGCTGGAGGGACAGATGGGTCTCCCAGAAACTGCCATGTGTTTGGAATAGGCTGCCAATTCATGTGAAGCAGAGTGCCTCTATGACACTGTTCAAAAGGAACCTGGATGAGTGGATGGGGCACCATAAGTTCTTACCAGGGATAGATCCCACAGCCCTCCTAGACATGGGCAGTTATTAATAAATACAATCTTAGGTATTGACTAGAGTATTTATCGTATTACATTGGGATGAAGTGGCTAGGCTTGAAATGACCTTCGGGTGATCCTATCTTCCTTGATAATAGGACACAAAAGAAAAACACCCTTCAGAGAGGCCTTGCAGATTTTAAGAGAAGCTAAAGACAACTTATGCCTATTATGGAAGTTAGCTGTAGTGGCTAGATGCCTTTTAACTGCCAAAAGGCATAGTCTATAATCAAAAATTTCTAACAAATTCTGTTCAGCCTTAGAAACAGGAGCTGACAGCAGACTGATCTCATGTCACTTACTGCAGTTCAGAATGATGATCATAATCTCTTCTGTTTGTGATTTGTATTTGCACATTTTCTTTGGTAAAGCCTTCTGAGAAGATAACAGAATAATAATGTCCTTCTTGAAAATTCCTGATCTCTTAATCGCAATGGAAGTGGAGAATCATCAGTCTCACAGGTATGCCTTTCTTTAAAGATTCTTTAAGGATAAGACAGCAGATTCTTCTTGAGAATCAGCCTGAGAGAATGTTCCACTTGAAATATTTGCAGATATGGAAACTACATTTTTTCTCAGCTAAAGCAAAGCTACTGAAATGTCTGGAGCACTCTGAGATCTGGGTTTCTGTAAGCACCTTGTCAGCAGAGTGAATGGAGAAAGCATAAAGAAACCTCCCTGAGATCAGTGCTGGACGACTTCTTCTTTTACCTTTTCTCAGTTAGGGGTGACCACAGTGGATCACCTGTCCGCTCATGATTGGCAGTGGAGTTTTACGGTGTCCAACTGGGAACAAATGCTGTTTTCAGTGGGGGCCTGTGGAGAAAATCTCCAAGATAACATACTTAATGCAAACAATATTTACAATAAATTTATAATGCAGTTTCAGTGAATACATAGCATAGCAGTCAGTATAATAACATTTGTATTGATATTTGTAAGCAATAATATATAGGCATTGTATTGAGAATTTACATATAAAAGAGTGGTGTAAAAGATAGGTAGGAATAATTTAAGAAATACATTGGAGTAAGGTATCAGAGGGGATAAGCAAGTTTCAAGTGTTAATAGAGAAGTCACTTTAGTCATAGGTGACTCTATAGTCCGGCACACTGATGTCCCTCTCACCAGGTTGAATAAGGAGAAAATTACAGTCAGCTGTCTGTCGGGTGCCAGGATCCGCCACATAACGCATGCACTCAAGTCACTCCACAACAAGTACAAATATGCCTCTGTCATTGTCCATGTTGGAGTGAATGACTTGAGACGTACCTCCCTGGACTACATGAAAAGAGACATGGAAGAGCTCTCGGATCATGTGGCCCAGGCAGGTATGACCCTAGCCCTGAGTAGCATCCTGCCTTCGCCCAGAATGATACCACAATATAAAGATAAAATGATTGACTTCAACAATTGGCTAAGCTTATGGTGTCATTCAAAGGGGATCCAGTATCTGTCTGCCTGGGATGACATGATTGACAGACCAAGATGCTTTGCCAGAGATGGTCTGCACCTGTCGCCCCTGGGATTCAGGTTACTGGCTAAGGCTCTTGCCACCCCTATAGTGCCTTTTTTAGGCAAACTTCAAAGGACAAAACTACCACCGTAACAGGTACAAGCATGCAAAATCTGAAGGTAATGCTACTCAATGCTAGAAGTCTAAACCTCAAAATGCACTCTCTCGAGGCACTCCTAAAAATGGAGAACCTCGATATCTGTGCAGCAACTGAGACCTGGTTCAAGGCTCGAGAGAGCACCCCTGCAATACCAGGCTACAACTCTTACCACACTTTTCGGCCACCAAACCAGGACCGAAACACTAAAGGTGGAGGAGTGTCAATATTCACCAAGGATATTCACACCACCAGGCTAGTTGGCCAACACAATGTGTCTGAAATTCTCCAAGTGCAACTAACACTAGGTAAGACTGCAATCCAAATTGTAGCTTGCTACAGATCCCCCACCATACCCCAAGATTCTCACTACACCTTTCTAAACATACTGGAAAATATTAAGATAGAACCAAACACTCTAATACTGGGTGATTTTAACTACCCTGCCATTAACAGGAAAACTACTCATGTCCCAACACCTTTGCTTAGCGATTCTTGGAATTCATAAATTCCAACGCCCTGGATCAACTAATCCATAGTCCCACCAGGGGCTCCAATATCCTAGACCTGGTCATTACCAACATGGGAAATCAATGCTCCATACCTATGGTCACCCCTCGTTAGTCAGGTCTGCCCATAAGCTAATCACCCTTAACATCCACATCCCACCCCACCCCCCCAGTAAAGAAACCACCATAAAAAACTTCTCCAAAGCCAACTTCATGCTACTCAAGTCAGAAGTGACAAACTTCATGACACCCATGCAAACGGGAACTGAAAGTTCAACTGCTGAATCCTACACAAAGGCACTGTCTGAGCACATCCACTCATGCATGAATCGTGCCATCCCAAATAGAACCAAAATGCTCTCATCCAAAAAAGGAAGCCAATCTGGTGGTCCCCTGCCATAAACAAACTTTACAACAAAAGGAAGAAACTTTTGCAGAAAAGAGGAAAATCCCAGGATGCAAAAAACTCCCTTACTAGCCTCAGTAAGAAACTGAGATGCCTCATAAAATCCTCCAAAGCTAGTTACGAAAATAAAATTGCCAAAGATTCCAAAGACAACCACAAAGCATTCTATAACTGTGTCAAGAAACTAAATGGCAATGCTCAGATCTGCTCTGAGCTAAAACAGAATGGCATTAAATATACTGATCCGAAGGATATTGCCAATATCCTGGCAGATCAATTCAGTGCCAACTTCACCCCCCTCTCACCCCCTAAATGGCCCATCTCAATACCGGAAGATTGCCAAATTCCAGTAATAATGGCCACACAGGTACAAAATGCACTCTCTAAAGCCAAGAATACAGCATCCATGGGACCAGATGACATCCCGGGCTGTGTACTACATGAACTACAATATGAACTGGCACCTCACCTAAGTGTCATGTTTAATCATAGCCTCACCTCAGGTTTCATGCCCACTGAGTGGTGCAGAGCTACAGTTATCCTAATCCACAAGGGGGGATCCACCTTGGATCCCGGAAACTACCGTCCCATCAGTCTGACAAGCCTTATCTGCAAGGCCATGGAGTGTATTATCATGGAACTTATAAACAAAGACATTGGCAACCTTCAAACACTGGACCCCACCCAGTGTGGGTTTGTAAAGGGCTGATCTTGTCTCCTGAACCTGATTGACTTCTTTGAATCAGTCTCCAGAGCCATGGACAAGGGTAAGATGGTCCACACAGCCTATCTAGACCTTGCCAAGGCCTTTGACACCATCCCCCACTCTGGAATCATAGATAAACTTACTAAGTTGGGCATTAATCCCTATGTCACCCAATGGGTTGCTAAATGGCTTACTGATAGAACCCACACTGTAAAAGTAGCCAGCTCCAAATCCAGCTCCAGACAAGTGACAAGTGGAGTACCTCAGGGTTCAGTCCTGGGGCCGCTCTTGTTTGGCATCTACTTCTCTGAATTACAGGTCAACACTAAGGGACTCTGGCTAACAAAGTTTGCAGATGACTGAAAACTGGGAGCCAGTATTGAATACCCAAATGATGTGGATACTCTACAAAAGGGCCTTACAGAAACAGATGCTTGGTGCCAGAGCCATGGGCTCAAGCTCAATGCCAAGAAATGTATTGTTATCCCCTTTGGGAAAAAACATGTATCCATGAACTACCATATAGGTGGCAATACACTAAACACAGAAAGTGTGATAAGAGACTTAGGGACACAGGTGGACAGTGGTCTCACCTTCGATAACCACATCGACACAACAGTCAGGAAATCCTTCTATGTGGCACACCTCATCACGAAGGGCTTTTCATCCAGAAAAAAGGAGGTCATTGTCCCACTGTACTCATCCCTCATTAGACCCATTATAGAATACAATGCCCCATTTGGTATGTACCTCTCAAGACATCTGCAACAACTGGAAAGACCTCAGAAATACCTCACTAAAAGAATCACAGGCCTAAAGCAGATGCCCTACACTGACCACCTTAAAAAACTCCAGCTATACTCTGTCGCATATCGTCTACTCAGAGGCGATCTCTGCTTAACATACAAGGCCATGTCAAACTCAGAGCTGTTGGACATGCTACACTTAAAGAAATCCCAGTCCCTCAGAGCTAAACGCTCCAGGGATCTAAACCTTGTCATCACAATAAACAAAACATGCTGGAGGGATAGGTTCCTGACCCAGAGACTCCCCAGACTCTGGAATAGATTGCCCATACATGTCAAGCAGAGTGCCTCTTTGGACCTCTTCAAGAGGAACCTTGACGATTGGATGGGAGAATGGAAATTCACCCCAGGGATCATGTCAGTTGCCCTGCTAGACAGGGGTCCAGGAAAGTAAATAATGTTGGAAGAAATAGCCAGGGAATTTTTATGGCTAGGCTTGTATAGGCCCTAGGGCTGATAGCCTAGTACCAACCTATGAACCTAAGTATCGATTGAATGGTAATTTGGTTGTACTAATTAGAAGTAAGTATAGTAGCTTAAGTACTACAATAAGGTGAAGTATTAGAAGGGGATAAGCAGGTTAAATGATTTAGTGATTTAAAGGGAGGTATAAGAAGGTGATAAAGAATGGTTGGAGAAGCTCTTTCCCAGGTAAGAAGCTAGGACAAAGCCAGGAGGAAGAGAGGGGATCTTTTAATAATGATCTGAAAAAGATGAAGGCATGAAATTGACCTGATTAATATAGGAATTTTATTCCAAGTTCTAGCTACATTATTGGAATAGAGAATGACCCCAGCAGCCCTCTGTGGTTCATAGATGGTAAGCAGTTGTTTATCATTTCACCAAAGGGAACAGTTTGATAGAAATGGAGTATGGGGCTAATTGCTGGGCAGGCTAATGGGGTATAGATGATTTTGTGGGTTAAAATGAAGTGAGTATAAGAAAGGTGATGGTGTTCAAGCCAAATAAGTGTTTTTACTGCTAAACAGTGGTGGGTCTGGTAAGGTTTTTTACAAACCAAATCTTGCAACTTTGTTGTAGCATTGCTCAGGTTTAGAACTGAGACTTGTAGGTTGGTCATGATAGGGGCTCCACATACATGTCCATATACAAGAGGTAAGTGGCAGATAGAGGTACCTTGATAGAGTCTGTAAGGAATTTCTTTACGCTATGAAGAGTATGTAGTTTTTGAAAGGTTTTCTTGTTGTGGATAAGTAAATCAAATTTAAGATCATCAATTGTCATGTGAAGGAGTTTTGTATGTGAAGTAACCTCAGTCATGGTATTATTTAAAGAAGACATTTTAAAGATTTTTTTCATGAGGGGATTTAGTAGTAGATGATTCTCTTGTAGTCAACTTTCAACAGAGTTAAAGGCTTCTTGGGTAATTCTCTGAAGATGTATGAGCTTAACTGAAGTGCATATGAGGGTATAATCATCAGGGTATTGTATGAGGGAAGCTTGCTGAGAGTATTTATGTAGATTGTTTGTGAATATATTGATAAATAGAGGGCCAAGAATGGAGCCCTATGGCATGCCAGTACTGACAGGAAGGAGGGGAGAAAATGTTGGAGACCTATGGCATGCCAGTACTGACAGGAAGGAAGGAAGGGAGAAAATGTGTAGAGCCATTTAACAGACTGGCTGTCAGTTAAGTAGTTGTTAAGCCATAGTAGTGTGGCTTGTGATAGCCCTAGGGAAGGCAGTTCAATAGAACAGATACATCATAGACTATGGAAGTGGCAGCAAACTTGAAGTCTGCCTGGAGATTATCTGCTGAGGGCGAACAGGGTTTCAGTTTGAGGAGTAGAGATTTGATAAGGAGGTCTGTATGGGATTTGGAGTGAAACAGGGTGTCTGCTGTCTACTGAGAGGTTATGTCAGGATTGTTAGATGGAAAATCTTTAGTAAGGGCTGTAATGCTTTCTATAAAATGTGTGTTAAATTGAACAGCTGTTTCAGAGGAGGTCTTATTTGGGGCAGGATTAGAAGTGGGGTTTGTTCTAGGATGGTGTATATTAATAGAATTTTCAGGGTTGGAACACTGATTTAGTGAGGGGTAAGTGAAGTAGATTTTCTTGACTGCATTAATCTGTCTTTTTTTACAATTACATAATTCTTTAAAGTACTGTAGGTTTTGGAGAGATCTATGTTTTAACTATTCTTTCCAAGTCCTGTCTCTTTCATACATGAGGTGCCGGTTATGAGTGGATATAGTTTCTCTTTACTCGTTGTGTTCTAGATGGAGCCAGACTATTTCAGTGAAAGTGTTACATACTCATCAAGTGGAATATTTTTTGGCATAGACCAGTTAAAGGAACTTAGGAATTTACTAAGTGTATCAGGGTTAAAATTAGTGAGATTATGTGAAGTTCTAAGTAAGCGTTGTTTGACATGATGGATACTGAGTCTCGTTCCATATACAAGAAGATAGTCACTGAGGGAATCCGAGAGGGTGCCACTGAAGACATACTTAGTTGAATAGGATACCAATATCCAGTTGAGAATTGAGCCACACTTTTTGGGATAGTTATGTAAATGGGAGAAAGTGAGCTGATTCAAGCCAAACAGGTCAAGGCTAGTTGATGGGTATTTAGTGGAGATAATATGCCAATCAAAATTAACATCATCTAGGATTATCTTTTCATTAGTAATTGTATGTGGGATCCAGTTTAGGATGTTTTCTAGGTTTGTAGCATTATTACCTGGTGGAACTATATACTATAATATGTAGTTGTTTATAGTTTAGTTTACAGTGAGAGATGACTAGTTCAGCATTGTGTAGTTTGGGAAGTGGTTTATTATAGGGTAGGATTTCAAGATGGGCTATAGTAAAGCTACTACACTACTTTTCTTTTGAGTTCTATCAACCCTGAGGACATTATAATCAAGGAGTGAAATTTCAGTCATGTAAATGGGGTTTTAGGCATGTTCCAGTTATGACAAAGATAGCTGGTTTACTATGGGAGATCTAGACATGGAGTTGTGAAATTTTATTACAGATGTTACAGGTATTTAAAAAAAATTAATACATCCCTGTTCTGTCAGATGGGGAGAGTGATGAGGCAGAAAAATATAAATCTCTTAGCATTTGTCAAAGATGCAAAAAGATAAATCAGACCTATGTCCTGCCAAAGATCAAATAGAATGACCACTCAATGACAAAGTCTGTCCTGAAGAGAGTTGTCTACTCTGGAATATGCGTGGCAACTAGGAAATGGTGGGTTGAGATTGTCCACTCCCATATCATATGCTTATCACTTCCTGTCATAGTGGATAGGACTTATTTCACCCTGAACCTAGAACTTAGAGGCAAAAAGTGTGAAGGTAGTGAGTGCTGGCATTCTGCTTTAATTTACTTTTTCTTTCTTTCTTAAATAAAATAATCTAACAAGAAGCTTGGAGGGTGTGTGCCTATACCTAGTGGATGGTGCCTAAAAGCAAGGTTCATTCTTGCCCTTCCCCAAAGGATTTTAAAAAGCTTACGCAGTGAAAGTCTTCTGGGGTTTTTTTTTGGCTTGGTTGCTCTGAAGTTAAAAGTGTGAAGGCTGTAGGTGCTGGCATTGGCATTTTGATTTATTTGACTTTTATTTATGTTTACTTTCTAGTCCTTTTTTAGGACTAGGTTATATTGTTTTGCTTATGTGTGTTGGGTGGTGGTGGTGACAGTGAGTCTATATTAGATTATTCCTAGTTACTATATCTTAGTTTATCTTTTTATTTCCTTTCTTTTTATTATATTTCATGGGAAATTGTTTTTTTATGGACCAAATAGATGAATTCTGTCTCTGGGGTCTTACTAATATAGGTTCCTAAATCAACATTCTTCTTACTTAGTACATGACATGGGATATGTCAGACTGGCAGGTTATTGACAAAACCTGTTCTAGGTACATGAATCGATGATGTAGTGACTTCTAGTGTATATATTGTATATGTATATGTGTGTGTATATATATATATATATATATATATATATATATGTATAATTTTCTCGAAACGAGATTGTTGTCTGTTTTCTTTAGATATGTATTTGTATTGTTTATTTGTGTTTTTGAGTTACTGTATTATTATTTGGAAAAAGAAAATTGAAACAGAGATTTTGGAAACAAAATGAATCTCATGCCATTTAATAATGAGCAGGCCTAAAATGTTAGGAGGTTCAAACCTTGGTTGCTGAGCTTGCTACCATAGCTGTTGAGATCCAAGCAGATTTATTAATAGGCTGTAACAAGGTCTATCAATGTATCGATTTCATAGGCAGTTCTGCATACAGCAAAAAGGGGTAACTAATTGCATTAGTATACTAGCTACAGAGGTGGACCTAGATTCCCCTCAGCTGCCTTAGGAAGGTGTTAAATAATGTCCATCATGGAATTCATGACAGTGATGTGTTAGATACTGCCTCCACTATAAATATTTTGCATGAAGAGATTTCTGGCAGATTTTGTGATAAGATCAGTAACACAGACCCTGACTAATAATGATTCAGTCATTATTACCTATAAAGAACAGGAGGCTCATAGTCCAAGACATAACTCATCAAATTCATGTTTGCCATCTTTTCCATCAAAAAATTGTGGAGTGACACAAACTTTGGAGGATGATGTGGTCACCTCTGAAAGATAAGAAGAAATGTAGGACAGCAATAGTGACGATACTTTGATTTCCTCTAATCTGTCAGTTAACAGTAAGCAGGTTTCCCAAAGTACAAATAAGAACTGGTCTAGCTCTCTGAAAAAAACCTTCTATAATAGGTGATTCTGTGTTGATAGGACTGGTAGACATTATTCCTAGAATAAGTGCACCTCTGCTACCATGTCTGTCTAAGACTTTGCAAGTTATCTGATATAAATTTTCAAAACAGGGTGAATAGAAATATGTTCACCAAACCGGGTAATGTAGTGGCATCTAATCAAATCTGCCAAAGTAATTCCCTATATTCAATTCTATTCTCTCAATGCCCCCCTGCAATATTGGGGTGTATTGTCTCTAAAATACCAAATAGAAACTTAATGAAATGCTTATACCATGCAATGTTTAAATAACACATTGATATTCTCATTTTTAATGTTATCTAGGTGTTACTCTATTAGCAATAGGTTTATATGGTGGGGGTGGGGGGGTCTTCTTTTGATCTGCAAATGTTTGATGAATAAACTGTTAGCTGCCACACTGAGTATTTTTTTTAAATCACTCTTCTTCCAAAAATAGCAAGCTTCTAGTATCACTGCCTTGGTCCAGTTCACACCTTCAGTTTATGTAACACACACTCCAAGTCAGGTGTGCAGTGAGTATAATACAGCTCAAAAGGGCTTTGAATGAGTGTTTCTGTAACCATGTTTTTGTACCAGGTCTTTCTTATAGCAAGCTCTTAAACTGTCCCTCTGTGGACTTTTGAGTTTGTAATTGTAACACTGAACATTGAATTCCAGGAGGGTGGGCATCTTGGGATAACTTTTTTTCATCCCCAGAACATTGATGTGTAAGGATGATTCTTTGGACAGCCATGTCCTTTGGGCCATCTACCTATTGAAATGCTCCCCCACCCTAGGACAGAGCCTTCCATAGGGATCTTGGCCAAAGGTGTAAGGACTGTAGGGGAGCTGCCCAAAAGAAGATTTCGCAAATCCAGTCACCAAAGTAGACTTCTATGATAGGCACTGGAAATTTTGATCATCTGCATCTGAGAAACTCTGTGCTGGGAAAACTCAGACTGAAGCATTTATTGCACAACTGTCATGTGTAATCTGAGGTGAGGTATTACAAATATGGCTGTCGTAAGTCTATTGCTTGAAGGCAAAGGTCTGCTGACACCGTCCTTGTTGTGCCCAGTAATAAAACTGTATTAAATGTGTTCTGTGTTTTGTCCAAAGGCAGACAATCCTGGTAGGCTCTGGTACTGATTTTGGTTCCTGTGAGCAAGATGCATAGTATAGGAGTAACCTTTGACTGTACCAGAAGAGACTGTCTCTAGTATGCAACACTCAAAGCATATAATACAAGTATGAAAAGACACTGATGCCCCATAGGTGGACATAAATCACCATAACTAGCATGCAGTTGATAAGGTGAGACCAAATGTCAGGGTTATGAAGTGTTAGTGCAGTGACGGCGAACCTTTTGGGTTCGGCATGTCAAAAATTCAGAAAATGCCTGTCTTGAATCTGCTGGCATGTCACCCCCCCCCCCCCCAATACAAAAGAAAAACAATTCTTTACATATTCATTTATTTAAAAATATATATAGTCCAATTATGTGTGCTGCTATGTATTATAAATGTACAAGAAAAATCAGCGACTTACAACAGAGAAAATGATATGCGCACTGATAATTGGGCTTAAAGCAGTGCACCAAAAAATTACCCTAATTTTAGTAATAAGTGTGAACTGAACTGAAAAAAGTATGGAACACATTGCATTTGATTTGATTAATATCAATGACTTTTTTGTTGTTTAGTTTTAATAGATAAGTGCAGGGTCACATATTTCTTGTATTTTTGTTCATTTAGTTTCATTGGTAACTTGGGTGTTGGTGAACACTGGTGTGTCACCTTTGATACACGTCATAGGTTTGCCATCACTGTGTTAGTGACCAGTTTCTATTCAGCAACAGTGCTGTGCCATCCTGAAGGATACAGTACCATATACAGTCTGTCTGTGATTTGTATGTGAGGATAGACTGCAGCATAACTATGTGAAAGGACTCTTCTGGGAGCAAAGGTGTTTATGTAACTGAGATCCACAACTGGTCTGAGGTCCTCTATCTTTCTGGCTACCAAAAATAATTTGGAATAATACATTTGCCTCACTGGTGTATGTGGACCTCTTGAATAGACCTTTTTTGTGATGAGATATTGCATCTTGTTTCTTGCCAATATCTTCTTAAAGGATAACATCTTTGGCAAGAGTGAAGATACAGGTTGTTGTCTTGACATGCATGGAATGAAGCATCCAGTTCTGATAATATCCCTTAGGCACCTGTCTGTAGATATTGTGCTTTGAATTACAAGAAAACATACAGGGAGGACCTCCCCCTGACCATTTCTGAAAACACAGTCTGAGTTGTACTTAGGAGCATTGTGAAACAATTTAGGGAAAACAACAGCCTCCCCTGAGATTTTTGCATCCATTATCCATTGGGTCAGCAGACTGATGGTACCTGGAAGATGAAAACTGACCAAATCCAGCTCCCAGTTGAGGTGGACTCCATAAGGTGCACCATAAATGTGACTTTGTCTGGCTCCTTTGTGTTCTGGAAAAGGAACACTGGAGGGAAATAAAGCAATGGCCTTGTGGCTAGTAGGTTCTGTCCTTTCTCCTTCTTGCCATGGATATGTTCATCAATTTCACACCCATAAACATCAGCCGATTAAAGGGTGCATTCGTGATGCTGCCTTTGTGCCATTAGTGAATGGTGTAAGGCACAGCCAGTAGTGCCAGCACACACCTACTCCAGATCCCACTACCCTTCCAGCTCCCCCTGTGGCATAGTATGCAACCCATAGTGTGAGGATGCTAACAGGTAAATGCAAAGCAGTCTGGCTGAGGAGTGTCTCTTTTATTGGTCTATCAGGCAGGTCCTCAACGGTGTGTAATTCTCATCTGAAATGTAACTTTGAAGGTACAGCATCTGTGTAAAGTAATGCAGTGCCCTGAGATACAATGTCTAAAATGCAAAGATTCCCCCCTCCATAGCCTGTACAAAACCTTGGATTTCTTATAGAGGGAATGGAGAAACTATGATTTAGGATTAGGATTTTTCTTCATGGCAACCACAGAAACAGTCACAGCTAGCTTAGTCATCTCTTTCCTAGTAGCAGAGACAGGTAGGGGTATGTAAATCCTATTTGTCTTTCTATGACATAGGTCTATGTTGTCTGATTTGTCCCATACTATCTTTACTGCATCCCCAATAATCAACAAGGACTACCCAGAGAGGTAGGTGGTTGATTCATATGTTCATAGGTGATTTCTAGGCTAACAACCCCAGGGGGGATTTTTAAGACTAGACATTGTTCCTAAATGCATCTTGTCAAGTTTTGATACTATGAGGTTATTTTAAAGGGTGTATATAGGCTTAGGCATGGGTGGTCAAGCATTTACAGGCTGCCTATAGTACAGACGTAGGTGCCAGAACAAGGTTACATTTCCAGTTTCCCATCCAGTTGTCCAAGATACTCTTGAAATGGGTTAGGAAAGAACTTTGCTTCATATTGATAGGAAGCCTGTTGCAGAGAAGGGTAGTCTCTGAGACACGCACCTGTCCTTCCAATATGGCCTATTTATGTTTTAGTTGATGTTTTGGTCCTTAGACTGGGTAATTCTGATACTATTTGAGAATTTTGTTGTGCAGATGTGCAACTGGTCTATCAGACTAGGCACAGAGGATGCTTTGCAAGCCAGGCATAGATTGCCTGTCAGGAGTCTGTAGGACACGGAGTACAGGGATACAGCTTTGAGGCTGTCTGCGTAGGCCATGATTACATCTTGTATTCTTTTTGTGAGGAACCTCTGTGGATGCTCCAGTTGTTACATATAGCTGGTCAGGTACATAAAGAAGGGAGCTTTGTACTTGTACAAAAGAACAATGAAAATCCTTGGATCTAGATGCCATACTCTTGGCTTTTAAGTTGTGCAACAGAATGACTTTCTTACTACCATAAACACATGATGGCCAAAAGATAAGGTTAATGTCTACAATGCTTTCCCAAATCCCTGACCACAGGATCAAGTCTTAGGGGGTGTATTATCAATGTGGTAGCTCCCAGGGGTAGCCATCTTCCCAAAGGATACTATTATGCATTTCTTGCATTGAGTTTTAGACTGTGGCTCTGGCATTTGTTATTGGGCTATGTCAGACCTTCTTGGAGGTATTTGTGTCTTTGGAGGTTTCTATGACTTCACCCAGTGAGAGACATAGGTTCATAGGTTGCTACTAGGCTATCGGCCCTAGGGTCTATACAAGCCTAGCCATAACAATTCCCTGGATGTTTCTTCCCACAATATTTATTTCCCTGGACCCCTGTCTAGCAGGACGACTGATGTGATCCCTGAGGTGAATTTCCTATCTCCCATCCAATTGTCAAGGTTCCTTTTAAAGATGGCCAAAGTGGCGCTCTGCTTGACATGTATGGGCAGTATATTTCAGAGTATGGGGAGTCTCTGGGTCAGGAACCTATCCCTCCAAAATAGGGGTTAATACCTAATTTCATGAGTTTGTCTACAATACCTAAGCCCTTGTCCATTGCTTTGATGACCTTTTCAAAGAAGTTCAGTAGGCATAACCTCCCCTTGATGAAACCAAACTGAGTTGGATCCAATGTCTAAAGGCTCCTGTGTCATTGTTTATCATTTCCATGTTAATTCTTTACATGGCTGTGCAGACCCAACTTATGGGTCTGTAGTTAGCCTTATTCATAGATGGCATATCCTTATGCAGAGGGATGACAGATGCCGTCCTCCATTCACTTGGCACAAAGCCTGTATGGAGGTTAAATAGTGATGCTAGTGGCCCTGGTAGGTCGTGTTTCATGCTGTTAGTGAGGCATCCTGGGTTATTCTTGGGGTTCATCAATGCAGAGTGTTTGGCTTTAGAGAGTGCATTGTGGACCTTTTACCTAGGGGTAGTTGAGGAAGTCACAGCTGAGGGTATTTTGTAAGGGGTGTCTGGGGGGGAGTAAAATTTAAAGTAATTTGTAGATTTGTTATATTTTCAGGTTCAGTAAAGATGGCTCTATTTACAATTAATTTGGCACATTGTGGTGAATTGCCTTTGAGATAGCAGACATATCTAAAGAATGCCTAGTGAATGTCGTTGGCCTTTTTATCTTAAATGTGGCTTTGGTAGACTTGATTAGCCCCTGAGGTACTTGTTTAGATTGATGAGGGAGATTTTACCATGCTAGGCATTGCACTTTCTAATTTTTGCCATGATGTTCTTCCTTTTGTTATACAACCTATTGATGTTGCTTTCTCAGTCTGTCCTATGCTTATTCTTGGTAGGTACAGTTGTCTCTATACAGCCATTAACATGATCGTGCATGGTTTTCATGAATAGTTCTGCAGGGGCAGCAGTATTCTTAGGGTTTGTGGGCTTGAAATTTTGCTAGAGTGTCACTTAATAGTAGGAAGCTTGCCTTAGAATAATTCCTAAAATTTACAGAATTAGCTGGTGACCCAGATTTTATTTTTACTGAGAAGGAGACAACTTTATTGTCCAACCTAACCAGTGAGGACATTATACTGGGTGGAGGGATGCAATTTTCTCCCATGTTTTGAGGAGCAGGTCAAGGATGATAACATCCCTAGTGGGCATACAGATTATCTGGTTCAAGGTGTTTGTGTTTACAAAGTCCAGAAATCTCTGGGCCTGCATGCTTAAGGCCGTGTAGGATGATTAAGGTTGCCCATGAATATGGTATTGGGCTGAATGGGGAGTGTCTCCAGTACATTTAAGTATGTGTACTGGGTTTCCTGGGTCATAGAGGGGGACCTATAGCTTGCAAGGATACGGTAGTGTACTTTGCCTAGGGTACTTTATATGTAGAAAAGCTCAAGCACATCACACTGTCTGTCCATCCTCGAGATGTGTTTGCTTTTGACATAAACTGAGACATTTCCACCTTTTGTGGTGAGTGCAGCAGGTGTTCAGCAGTCTCATCTATTGTAAGCACATTTTCTGGGGTGGCCAGTTGCCTCAGCTCCTTTATCATCTATAGCACATCACTGAATATTGTAGGAAGCCTACCTTAGTATGATTCCTAAAATTTACAGAGTTAGCTGATGTCCCAGGTTTTATTTGTATTGAGGAGGAGGCAGCAAATAATATGAACCCTCCATAATCATGATCTTACTCTAGGGGATCAATGTGTTGAGTCTTTTTTAGTCATCTTTTTTTTTCTGCAGTGGTGAGCTTTATGTTCTAAAACAAGAATAGATGAGAAGGTTGCAAAGCCTGCACTGGACCCTTCCCTCAAAAAAAAAAAAAATCTGTGTTAGAAACCTGATATTGGTCGCCATTAAAACTAGCTTTCTGATTAGCCTGCTCCAAATACCCTTACATCAATCTCACTAAAACTTGCCTATCCATCACTGCATGGGGCCAGGCAGATCCAGTGCAGGCTAACTGGATGGCTGAGGAAGCCCATTGTGAAACCTACAAAAAGATCAGTGTTGGAAGAGGCAAACATGCCTGTGTAGGATGATCCAGCCCCATGGAACCGACCTTAGCCATAAGAGGAAAAGTATGTGATGCTGGAGGTAACACTGGCCCACTGAATGCCAGAAGAGATGACACTGCAGATCCAGTATCCAAGGAATAAATGTGTCAGTTTAAGAAATGTATTTATTTACTGACATTTGATTACTGCGAAAATCCGACTGGGTACAAGTCCATTTTCAGTGGAGGCCTGGGGAGAAAAGTTCCAATGTATTACAAAACATTAAGAACAATAATTGTACAGGCTTTAAAATAATACTAAAAACAACAGTTTAAATAACTATACCAAATTAAACATAATATGAAAACATTGTTTAAGAATAGATATAAGTTATATGACAGTGATTCAATAGTTAGAGAAATGTTAGCCAGTTTATATAAATATTAAAAGTAAGATAGTATAATGCACTCATGAATTATAATATGAAGTGGTGGAAAAGCAGGCTTATGGTATACTTAGAAAGCCAGGGGAGAGAAATTGATAGAAGTACGGAAGTGAGTGAAGAAGGGAGAGTAAGGTGGTGAAAGGCATGAATAGGTATTTGTTCACACTTAGTAATATAGTTTGTCCTGGTCAACAATAATGGCTTTTTTTGCAAGGGGAAGCCCTTCTGCACCCCACACCTCCTGTTAATGATTTATTCTAACTCTAAGACTGCGAAATCCAAGAAGAAATCATATTCCCCAAACGCAGGGACTGCCAGTCTCGCACACCTGTCAACCATCTTTTTTGTCAAACTATGTCAACAAAAGAGAGATACACAAACATACTTACACATTGCATCTGTCTATATAGCAAGTTGATGGTAAAGGGAAACCCACAGGGTGCTTGGTGCATTGTTGAGGTCCATTCCCAGTAGTCTTAGCTTTTTCCACTATACTTGTTTCATGGTAGAAAGTCTTCTCCACTGAATTCCTATTCCTGATTTGCTTGTATTAACATGGTCTCCTACAGTACAGTGACTGCAGTTTTTATTGAGCTACAACAGGCTTTTTAGTGTGGTGATTACAGTAGTGAGTTAGGACAATCGTATCTGAATCAATGTCATAATGAATTGTACTACCACACCCAGGTAGTGCTGTCATGCTCATTCCTGCCTGTCCCTAAGCTAACAGGTCATGTGTACACTATGTTCATGCATCAACATTGTGAAAGTCCTAGCAGTCCCACTCTCTGTTAGTGATAATTTCCACAGTGCACCATTGTTGCCCAATGATGTGCATTACATACTGTTCATAAGGTGTGGCCTTACACATAAACCTACAATTGTGTTCCTTGTTCTGATCTACAGGGTGGAGAGACCTCTTCCGGCATTGGATTTATAGGTTCATGGGTGTTTACTATGCTTACAACCACAAGGACCTTTTTAAGCCTAGCCCAGCATCCCAAATCTCTGACAAGTTCTGATACCCTTGATAAGTGTAAGCATGGGCCTGGGAGATGAACCATTTACAGGTTACCTGTTTGCATTAGAGACATAGGTGCCAAACCAGGGATGAATTTGCATTTCCCATCCAACTGCCCAAATTGCACTTGAATTTGGTTAGGGAGGAACTCTGCTTCAAGTGGATGGAGAGCCTGTTCCATAGACGGGGTAGTCTCTGGGATACATACCTATCTATCCAGCAGGTCCTATTTATATCACAGGCAAAATTTAAGGCTTTAGAATGGATAATTCTGGTACTGTTTGTTTTGTGAATATGCAGGAGATCCAACAGAGTGGGCCAGGCATAGATCTCCCCTCAAAAGCCTGTAGGAGATGGAATACAGGGATAGGGCCTTGAGGCTGTCTGCATAGGACATATTATTTACACCCTGTATTCTTTTAGTGAAGAACCTCTGTGGATGTTCCAGTTGGATATGCTTGGTTAGGTACATACCAGAAGGAACATTATACTCAATGATAGGTCTGATGAATGCCAAATACAGTGGAACAATGACTTCATTGGACTTAGATGCCATACCTTTGTTTATAAGCTGTGCAACATAGAACAATTTCCTCACCACTGTAGACACATGATGATCAAAGGCTAGATTACTATCTGTGTGTCCCTACATCCTTGACTACTGGGTCAGCTCTAAGGGGTGTGCTGTCAATATAATAATTACCAGGGATGATGACTTCCCAAAGGATACTATTATGCATTTCTTGGCATTTAGTTTTAGTCCATGGCTCTGACACCAGTTATTTGTCTGTGTCAGCTCCTCCTGGAGAACATTTGTGTCAGTGTGAAATTCAATGACAGCTCCTAATTTATAATCATCTGCAAATTTTGTCAGCCACAGACCACTGACATTGGCCTTGACTTCAGAGAAGTAAATGCCAAAAAGGAGCAGTCCAAGGACTGAACCCTAAGGGACTCCACTTATGACTGGCCTCTTTGTAGAGGTGGACTCCCTAATTCTAACTTCCTGGGTCTTGTCTGTGAGCCACTTGGCTATCCACCAGGTTACATATGGGTTTGTACCTAACCTCTTGAGTTTTGTCAGCAATGTCTGAGTGGGGTATTGTGTCAAATGCCTTGGCCAGGTCAAGATAGGCAATGTGAATGATTTTTCCCTCATCCATTGCTTTGGCGACCTTCTCAAAGAAGTCCACCAGGTTGAATAGGCATCATCTGCCCTTGAAAAAACCAAACTGGGTTGGGTCCAGTGTCTGAGGATTTACTATATCTCTGTTGATCATTTCCATGGTAATTCTTTCCATGGCTTTACATATAAGACTAGTGAGACCTATGGGTCTGTAGTTTCCAGGGTGTGTAGATGGCCCACCTTTGTGCAGAGGGATGACTGTTCCTTTCTCCATTCATGAGGCATGAAGCCTGTTTGGAGGCTACAGTTAAATAGTAATTCCAGAGGCCCTGATAGGTCATGATTCATGCTATGTAGAAGGCATCCTGGGATCTTGTCTGGACCCATTGCAGTGTTCTTGGTCTTAGAGACAGCATTAAAAACCTGTTCCCTAATGATAGTAGGGGGAGTTATATTGGATGATGTTTCTTGAGGGGAGGTTGAGGAGGAGAGAGGAGTAAAGTTGGAGCTGAATGTATCAGCCAGGAGGTTTGCTATATCTTCTGGCTCATTATAGGTGGCTCCATTTACAATGAGCTCTCCACACAATTGTGTATTGCCTTTGAGGTTGTAGACATAGCTAAAAATAAGTTATGTCTTACCATAGTGCCCCATCTGTATTGTTCATCTTCTTTCATTCATCACTGAACCAAGTTGGCCTTATTAACAAGCTCGCACCAGACAAAAAAACTCTTGAGTTAAGTTTCTACCCAGAATGCCCTTCTCCCTGTTACCTCAGATCAAGTTTGCTGCAGAAAGAGAAGTAAAGCCAAGGCCACTTCTCCACAAAAACTCTAGGGCACCATGTGGACCCAAAGCATCCCCCAGGAGCCTTTGGAGGAGGAAGGAGGGTGGGAAGTGATGAATGAAAGAAGATGAATAACACAGATGGAACATTATGGTAAGACATAACTTCTTTATCTGATGTTGTTAATCTTCTTTGCATTCATCACTGATGGGACAGAATCCCAAGCTACCTTGAGGTCCATGGGGAGCCCTTATGAAAGAACATTCCTGAATACCATTGAGCCGAAGGCATCTCTCCCTCTGGAGACCAAGTCCAATTTGTAATGATTGATAAAGGTATGAGCCTTAGCCCAAGTAGCTGCTGCACAGATGTCATCCATGGAAGCTCTGGAATGAAAAGCTACAGATGTTGTCATAGATCTAGTGAAGTGAGCTTTAGCTTTTGGCATAGGTTTGTTACTGAAGGAATTGATGAAACATATGCAGTCCCTTAGCCATTTCGATAATGTAACCTTAGAAACAGCATCTCTCATTCTGGGCCCAGAAAAGGAGATGAAAAGCTGTTCAGATTTACAGATAGGTTTAGTCCTATCTAGGTAAACTCTCAGTTACCTATGTACATTCAAGGAGTGAAGGCAGTGCTCTCCTCTATTGGAAAAATTCAGAAAGAACACCGGCAGAGGTCAATGGTCTGGTTAATGGAGAATTCAGAAACAACTTTGGGAAGGCAGGATGGATTTGTTGGAAGTGAGATCCTTCTGGCAGATGTGATGGCTACCAAGAACAAACATTTCCAAGACAAAAACTTTAGGTCACACTTCACAGCAGGTTCAAAAGTTTTTTGAGTCAAAGACTGAAGGACTAAAGTGAGGTTCCATGGTTCCACAGGCTGTCTGATAAGAGGCCTGATATGAGAGGTTCCCTTGAGGAAGGCCTTGCATAGATGTAAAGAGATAAGAGGGGTGCCATCTATACCACTGTGGAAATTAGAAATTGCCACTAGGTGTACTCGTACAGTAGAGGCAGAGGCTCCATTATCAAAAACCTTAGCCAAGTATTTAAGTACTGCAGTTACTGGACCTGAATAAGGGTCTAGCATGTTATCCTTAGACCAGATAGAGAACCTTTTCCATTTATCTTGATATAGTTTTCTGGTGGATGGTTTATGAGAGGACAGAATGATGTCTTGAACAGGCAAGGTGAGATAGCTTGCCTGGCAACTAATGGAAGTGGAGAAACCAAGCTGTCAGCTTGAGACTGGACAGAGTTGGGTGTCTCAACCCTTGGGGGTGAGTAATCAGCTCTGGAAGAGGGTCCAGAATCCATGGCGGGTACACTAGGAGAGGACAAAGGAAAGGGAACCAAACTTGTTGAGGCCAGAATGGAGCAATAAGGATCACCTTGCATCTCAACCAAAGAGCTTTCTTTAGATATTGTGGAATCAGGGGAATGGGAGGATAGGGGTAAAGAAGTCCTGTGGGCTAATCATGGACTAGAGCATCCCTTGGGGACTCCCACTCCTGGGGAAGAAGGGCAAAATAGCTGCAGCAGTTGTTGTTTGAAGGAGAGGCGAAAAGATCACAGCAAGGCTGGCCCCAGTGTCTGAAGATTTCTGTCGCCACTTCGGGGTTGAGGGACCACTCGTGAGGCAGGAGGATGCATCTGCTCAGTTTGTCCACAATTAAGTTGGAGCTCCCTGGGATATGCGTTGCTATCAGAAAGCGGTTGGAAGCTATTGCTCACTGCCAAATTCTCATGGCTTCTCGACACAGGGCTTAGGACTTGGTTCCTGCTTACTTGTTGATATACCAGACACTGACATGTCTGACTGGATTACAATTGTCCTGGAAGGGAGAGCCAAATTAAAGGCCTACAATGCTCACAGCACTGCTCTCAGTTCCAGAACATTGATATGCAGGTGGGTCTCTGAGGTGTACCATGTGTCTTGGAGTGTCTTTCCCTGGAAATTGCCCCCAAATCCAATCAGGGAAGCATCCATGGTCACAAGGTCTCTGGGCTGAGGCGACTGAAATGGGTGACTCCAAAGTTCGGTGTCTGGCCTCATCCACCAAAGGAGGTCTTGGTTGCAGGAGTTGGGTATTCTGATCTGGTAGTGAAGGGGGTGATAGTTTGGGAACCATTGACAAAGGAGCCACTACAGGATCTGCATATGAAGCTTTGCTAGAGGCACTATTGGGATCAAAGCTGCCATAGAGCCTAGGGCCTGAAGAACTTCCCTTGCTGAAACTTTTGTGTGACAGAGTATCGCCTCAAATGCTGGAGTCTGTGGTTTTGGAATGATACTAGACAGGACTGGGTGTTGAACACTGCTCCAATGAATTCTGTTTGCTGTGTAGGAGTAAGGTTTGATTTCTCCCAATGTATTGATATTCCCAACAATTTTGCCAGAGAGAGAAAGTGTACTGCAGTGCTATTACCAGAACATGTTTGGTGGAGGTGGTGAGGAGCCAGTCATCCAGATATGGAAACACCCGGAATCCTTGTATTCTCAAGTGAGCCGTGACCACTGCTAAGCATTTCATGAACATTCTGGGGGCCGTAGAGAATCAGAATGGCAGGGCACAAAATTGATAATGACTGGCCCCTAGCCAGAAGTGAAGCAAACTCCTGGAGCGTTTATCCATTTTGATGTGGTAATATGCATCCTGGAGATCTATCGAGTACATTCAATTGCCTTATCTCAAAAAAAGGGAGAATGGACTGAACCGTGACCATCCAGAATTTGGCTTGGGTGACAGACTTGTTTAAGCTGCTGAGATCCAAAATGGGTCTCCAGTCCCGTCTTTTTTGGCACCAAAAAGAATCTTGAGTAAAATCCAGATCAGCGTTGGTCTGGTGGGACTGGGTGTATGACTCTTTTTTGAAACAGCTTTATTATTTCTGAAGCTGCTGCTTCCCTTTGAGTGGAACATTGGGAAGCTTTCTCGGAAGATTTGGTTGAAAAGAAAGGAGAATGGTGTAACCTCTGGTGATGATACTTTGCACCCAATGATCAGTGGTAATAGATTGTCAGGCAGCTTGGTGCAGAGAGAAATGACCCTTGACTGCTTTCAGAGGTAAGCAATTGGGCTGCCCTCGGGAGTGCTGGTAAGGCTGTCCAGAGGAAGAATGCCTGATGCCTTGGTTACGAGGACCCTCTCTGCCTCTGTAAGGGTGTTTTCTGGAATTGTTACCCCCTCTGCTCCTGGGGGTATCATCACCACGTGTGGAATGGAAAGGGCCCTGAGATTTTTTGTGCCACAATTCCGCACTCCTTTGGTTCCTGGAGAAGGTGCATTGAGGATTGGAAAACCATAGGTCTATGGCAGACAGGGTCTTTCCATCTTGCTCGCACCTGGCTAGTGTGTCCTTCACTTTGAAGCCAAAGAGCGACAATGCTTCAATGGGAGCATTCAAAAAGGAAGACTTAAAGGGGTCCGCAAGGTCACAAATGTGCATCCAGGCATGACGCCTCATGAGAATGCCCAAACCCATTGCTTTGGCCACCCCTTCAGTCACATGTGAAAGCAACCTCATGGACAAGTTGGATATTGATTCCGGGGTTGCGAGCTGTGAGGCCACTTTGTCCCTGACCTCGTCAAACAACTGTCCTGCGAGTGTCTCAGAGAGTTCAGAGATCAAGTCTCTCTGGCGTCTTGTAAAATGTGCCAAATAGTTCATGGACCATATAGCAGAGGTCCCTGGTGCAAAAACTCGCTTCCCAAGTCTGTCCACCACCCAGGACTCCCTGTTGGGCAGGTGGACAGCAGGACTTTCCTCAGCCTAATACTTTTTTGTGGCTGCTGCCACCACCATAGCATCGACTGGTAACTCCTTGGACCAATGTGGGTTCTCCTCAGGAGGGGAAAGAATTTTGTCAGGTCTCTGAGGGATCACCTCAATGGAATCAGGGTTCTTCCACTCACGCTGCAGAACAAGCTAGATGAGTTCATCAGTAGGCATGGTCACCCAACAGGTAGAAGGCCGGGCATGAAAAGCCTGCAGGAACACGGACTCCTCAGATGAAGGGTTGGAGGGCTTTCCAGTCACCTTTCTGTTTTAGCATTTCCAGGATGTCTCCAAAGGAGACATCATCAGGAGGTGACCATGGGGACTTTTCACCATCATCGTAATCCGTGTTTTCTGTCAAAGAGTCCTTGGGTGAGTCCATGTGCTTCCTCTTGCACGTCATCTTCTGAGGAGGCTCCTCAGTGGGGGGTCTCTGAGGAAGACTTGGAAGAGTGGGTACACTTAACAGAGGTGTCCTGTGGCTTCTCTGTCTGGTGACCTGGGGTGGTCTATGGCAGCTGTAGCTCAAGGGGAGAAAACTGAGGTTCTGACATCACAGAAGTACTTCCAGAAGTGAGAGCCCTCTCCATTGCACAGAAGGCAGGTCCACCTGAAGAGGGATGGGAGTGCAGAACTGAGAAAGACAACCTCGGAACCAGGGTCACACCCTGCTTCAATGAACCTGCCCCCATGGATGGAGCCTCAAGCAGGATTGGAGCAGAAGAGGCTATCAGCACCGAGGATGGAATTGAGGAGAAACATGGCTTCGAACCCTGGGCCAAAGCTCCCACCCCCCAAATCCCCAGATTGAGGAAGGACCGGTTCCATAGGAACGAAGGACCAAATGGACAAACTCAGAGCTGCAGTGAGGTGCACTATTGGTGCCAAGGAAATGAGTTCCAAGGAGGATGTTGAAGCAGAAGGCTTCGGATCTGAAATGGTCAAAGGAGGAGAGTAAGATGTAGTTCGTGGAGAAAACAACCCAAGTCCCGCATGGGGAAGAGCCTTAGAAAGTGTGGGTATCCCCCTGGCTAGCAACAGCTGGTCCAGAAGACGCACCACATCATGTTCCGTCAGGCTCCTGGTGGATCTAGTGGATACTCCAGATGGGGAGTCAGGATGTTCGATGAACTGGCTATACGCTTGGCCCAGAAATTAATCAATGGAAGGGGAGTATCGGGTCCATGGTGTAAGGTCTGCCAGCACCAAAGTCTCATGTTTTGAGACCGGGAGTAATGGGGTCAAATCTAGTTTAGTTGGTAAAGTGCTCAGTGCCGAAATGGCACTCTGAGCCAAAGCGGTCTGTTCCAAAAATGTTAGTGTTGATATCAAAAGTGTGCCCTGAGCCAAAGTGGCTGCAGGTGCCAAGGTCAAAATAGGCGTAAGGTCTATATTTGGTGCCGGAGGCAGGACCGGTGCTCGAAGGCTTTGAGATGCTCAGAGCTGAGAAAGACAGAGCCATAGAGGCAGATTTATGCTCCAAAGACAGCTTTGTGACCTTTGGCTTGACAGGCTTACCCTGATCACCCAATGGTGAGGAAGGAACCGAGTGAAACCTCTTTTTGTCCTTAGTGGGAGGGGTTGAGACCTCCATCACAGAAATGACCTCTGAAAATGGAGACTTAAGTAACCATTTCAGTATCAGTTTATTTTTGCACTCATTAAGAGTGCGTTGACTGAAACTTTGTGACAAATGTCAAAAGAAGGCTGCACCAAAAGGTGTGGCACTCCCAAACACTATACACAATCATCGTGGGTATCACTATTAGGTAACTTGCCCTTACATGAAGCACAATGCTTAAAGCCTGAAGTAACTTTCATATCCAACATCTTGATAGAGAAACACCATAGACCAACAGTATAACCAGTCAGAAAAAAAGCCAAACACTGTTCAAAAAAGTCACAATTGTACCAGTACAGAGATTTGAGAAAACAGGAACCCCTTAGTGAAAAACAATCCTAACAGGCTACAGGAAAGAGAGGAAAAAATACCAGCTATGTTATTGAAGGAATACCACAAGGGTAAGCAAGGAAAGGCTGTACCAACAATGGTACTAGAAAAATTAAAAATGGTAATAATGGGTAGAAAAGAGAAGAATGAAACAAGGTCTGAGGGAAGAAAACATATTATTCGCTTTATAAAAAAGAAAGATATCCAAAGTTTTAAACACAAATATCAAATAAAGTTCCACTTAGCTGAGAGCTCGGCTGAAATGCGGCTTTATGGCTATGCAGCAAACGAGATCTGAGGTAACAGGGAGAAGAGAATTCTGGGTAGAAACTTAGCTCAAGAGTTTTTTTGGCTGGCGTGAGCTTGGTAATAAGGCCGACTCGGTTCCGAGGGCTCGAAACCGAACCCATCTGTGATGAATGGAAAGAAGATTAACAACATCAGATGAATATGGTAAAACAAGTCCTGCTGCCTGTAAAGCTGTGCTCAACCACACACCAAGTAGTATGAACAAAAATATAGAACACAGCACCGCAGCAAACCAATAAAAAGCAGATGGCAAAGAGCAGTGTAAAATCCAAATAGACTTATTCGAACACAGGTGAGTGCTTTCATGATAAAATCACTTCTTCAGACCATACAAAAAATCAGCAGCATCTCAAATATTTAAATTTCAATCAAATATCTACCAATGCAAAACTTTCAAGTACAATAGCCATAAAAATTTAAAGCCACAACTCTCTTTAAAGACAGAAATCAAAAAAGGCTATTGCCATAAAACACGCATAGTAGTATACATTTAAGAAGCTTTCTTTCTTTCAGAACTGGCTTAAGAGATACTGATTCATTCAAACCTTTTATATAGGAAAACCTATTAGGTGACTTAAGGAACAAATTAGAGACCATTGTTATTGTGCCAAAAAGGGCCATAGTTATAGTGCCTTAGGTAAGCATATATTAGAGAAAGGCACTAACCATTGGTTTAAGTTCATGGCAGTAGAAGTAATTTATGAAAGTTTTAGGCTGGGTGATATAACTAATGTCACAGATGGGAAAGAATTAAGATGGATTCTTCAGGAAAGAATTAAGATGGATTCTTAAACTATCAGCACATAGAGGTGCAGGTTTGAATGAATCAGTATATCTTAAGCCAGTTCTGAAAGAAAAAGCTTCTTAAATATACTGCTGTGTGTGTTTTTATGGCAATAGCCTTTTTTGGTTTCTGCCTTAAAAGAAAGCTGTACCTTGAAATTTTTATGGCTATTGTACTTGAATGTTTTTATTGGTAGATGACTGATTGCATTTTAAATATTTGAGATGCTGCTGATTTTTTGTACGGTCTGAAGAAGCAATTGTATCGCGAAAGTGCTCTCCTGTGTTCATATAAAAGTCTATTTGGATTTAAAACTGCTCTTTGCCATCTGCTTTTTACTGGTTTGCTGTGGTACTGTGTTCTACATTTTTGTTCATACATCAGATGAATGCTTTGTTGTTGTCCTTAGCCTGGGAGGCCAAACATCTCAAATGTGGCTTTGGTAGACTTAATTTGTCCTCTGAATTGTTTGTTTAGTCTTATGAGTGTTTTTATCCTTCTGGGTGCTGCACCTCTTAATTTTTGCCATGATTTTCTTCCTCCTGTTATACAGCTGACTGATTTTGTGATTCCACCAGAGTGGCTTGTTTTTTGAGTTAGTGATGCACTTCTTCCTGGTTGATGCAGCTGCTTTTATGCAGCTATTAACATGCTTATACAGAGTTTCTGTGAAGAGTTATGCATAGGCAGAAGTGTTCTCAGGGTTTATAGGGGCTTGAAATGTTGACAGGTTCTCACTTAATAGCAGGAGGTTAGTCTTAGTATAGTTCCTAAATATCCCTGGTTGACCTGGGGGGGGGGGTCCAGGTTTTGTTTTTACTTCAAAGGAGACCCATTTTGTGGTCTGACCTTACTAGGGAAGAAATTACAGTAGGGGGTGTGCAGCAATTTCCCATTTTAATGAGGACCAGATCCAGTGTGGCTGCACCCCTGGCTGGTGTATTGACTATCTGTTCCATGGCGTTTGTGTTTACAAAATCCAGGAATCTCTGTGCATGTACGTTTGATGTCATATATGATTCCCAGTTAATAGTGGAGTAATTAAAGTTACCCATGAATATGGTATTGGGTTGGATGGGTTAGTGTCTCTAATAAGTTTAAATACATGGTATTGATTTCTTGGGTCACAGAGGGGGACCTATAGCTTGCAAGGAAATGGTATTGGATTTTACCTATGGTGATTTGAACATGGAGCAGCTCAAGTGCATTGTCCTGTTTGACTAGCCTTAAAGTATATTTATTTTTGATATAAATAGAGACACCTTCACCTTCAGTCCCTGCATGTGAAGTAGCTGGTCTAAATGTGTGGAAGGCATTACAACATTGCACTGTTGGTGTGCTCTCTGCAGCTTTAAACCACATCTCAGAGAGCATACAGACATCCACATTCTCTATGGCAAAGACAGCTTCCAGGGAGTGGAGTTTTTTGTTTAGTCTCCAAGCATTGAGCAGTAATACCTTTAGATTTTCTTGGTTTTGATTTGCTATGTTGGAAGTACTTTCAGTTTGGCATTGCCTAAAGAAAGGCACTATTGGGAAGGCAATGTTTTAGCTAATATTCAAAAGCCTAGAGGAGACAGGTGCAGACCATCCCTGGCAAAGCATCGTGGTCTGTTGACCATCTCCTTCCATGCTGACAAATATTGCACCCCCTTAGAATGACATCAGAAACTAAGCCAATTATCAAAGTCAATCATCTTTAGTTCATATTGTGGCATCATCCTTGGAGAAGGTAAAATGCTGCTCAATGCTAGGCTCATACCAGCCTGAGACACATATTCCGAGAGCTCTATGATGTCTCTCTTCATATAGTCTAGGGAGGTACGTCTCAGGTCATTTACTCCCACATGGACATTCTGAAGTTAGGACAAATCAAGCAGTACTTACCAAAAACAAAGAATTAGCTTGTCAAGAATGATGAAAAGATAAGAGTCGCATGAATGGTTACTGCCTGTCTACTACTAATGCTGGTCTCACTACAGCTTCACTCTGTTGGGATATAATACTCCTTTGCTTCTTCTCTCACCAGAAGCACAATTTTAGCACCAATCCCAAGAAGAGAAGCAGGCCACAGTCTGTCTGATGATACAAAGTCTTGTCTTAGATGATGCAAGGGTCTGTAGGCTTATAGACTTTTTCTAATAGATGCCTCGAATAGCAACCAGACCAATCTGGTACGTTATGCACGAACACTCACTCTCCAGCCAGAAACAGTCAGGAATCAATGCAGTCTGCTCCTACTCTCACCAGGATCAGAATATAAGCACAGATTCCAAGCTGTTAGCTATAAAGCAGTTATTAGGCTTTCTGGTGATCAGCAGTCTCCAGGAAATAATGTCACTGTACTCCTTCTCACCAGGAGAAAACAGAAGCACTAATCCCAAAATGACTACCGAGAGGCAGAATGTGGACTCTACAATAACTGGTGGTCTTGCAACAGATGCTTACAGTAAGATGAAAAAAATGGTTTATCCTAAACTCCTATTTTTAAAAGAGCAAGATAGATTGAAAGGGGGTGAGCACTTTTGTATTCTGGTACTATGGAATACAGTTGAATGGCCAATAAATTTAAATAGTTGAAGGGGAGTGATTTCACAAAATGATAATTTTGTGCTTACACCAGCCAGTAAAAGCAGAGAGGAAATTAGATATATGGTCAAATTAACATAAGCGGCATGAGTCTAAGCTCTTTTTTGTATCTGCTGCACAAGGACTATCAGGAGTGTCTGCCAGGCTGTTATGATGGACCCTGTCATAAGAATGATGCCAGACACCACCTTGCTATAGTGCTGAGTGATGCCACTGGCATCACCTGCTCTGGTGATTAGTGCGAGCATCAGTATAATGACCTGCAGACATGCTGTCCCAACCTGCTCCACCACTTCTATGCATTGGTTAGAGAGAGAGAGGAAGAGAGACAGAGTGAGAGTAAGCCCTCATTTTACTGTGTATATTTTTTCAACCTATTTGCTGTCTACTGTTTGTTGTTTTCTTCTGTTGATGGGCACACATTGTGCTATGTAGTCTCTGTTTTCATTTTCTGTGGCTGAGTTGAGTGTTAGCAACAAGGAAGTCTGTCTAAGAAGGTCTGAGAAGCTGTCCGGGTGTTGTGTATTATAATATGTCTACTTCTGTCATTTGCAGTTGAAACTCTCTTTGTCATAGATGTGCACTAATAGTTGTACAAGTTCTCTTTCTGTTTTTGCCTTCTCCTTTTACAAGTCCAGCTGTGTGGATGTGGAGCTGCAGCAGGAACCTCTATCTACTCTAGATAATGCATTAGGTTCTGGGTCACCAGATGTTACCAGGCCTGCCATTCAGCAGGGGAATGAAGGGCATCCTACTTAAGGTGACCCGCAGGACTCAGTACTGCCCACCATCTGATGTGTGTTTGAAGCTCGACTCCAAGGAAAGGCAACAGGGGAAGGGACTTTATGTATGCATGTATGTATGTATTTATTTATTTAATGTTGTTCATATTACAGTTAAATTAAGTTATGTAGTAGCAGGACATCTCCATGACCCTAAGTATTATTGTGCCAAGTTAACCATATTAACCGTCAATCTGCATCACTGCCCACCACCCAGAGTTTTTATGTTGGTAGTAAGGCACAGGATTACAAATGAGTTAGTGAGTGTGGTCACATTCAAGAATAAGTTCTTACACATGTTGCTACAGTGGTTGTCAAAATGACAGGAAGCGTGAACACCAGCATAGAGGAAATAGTTTTAATGAGGTTGTATTCATGGGATGTAGATAAGGAGCAAGACACAGCTGAGAATAGATCCTTTCCTTGGATGGCACTGGTCATAATTAGCATAAAAGGTACTTGGGAGAGAAGAGAGCTGTACAGGACACAAACATCTATAATTCTGGTAACCTTGGAACAACTACATTAATGCATCAGAATCTTGTTTACTTCTTAGTCCTGAGAATTTGTCAAGAAAAAGTTAACTAAAAGGCTAGGTTTTGTTATAAAACTCCATTAAACTTCACAGCCACATCCGATAGATTATCTTTCTTATGACTTCAAAGATGCATGAAGATAACTTTTTTATTAGATGCCATATGTTCTGCCAATGTAAGTTCATCTTCTTCTTTCGGCTTTTCCTGCGAGTTGCCAGCCCAGCACCCAACCTTCCACAGAAGGCACACACACGCACACACTCATGCCTAGGGCCAATTTAGAGTATGTAATCCGCCTACCTTTTGTCTCTATTTGTACACATTCGATTACCGAAGCTTCACCTTGCCTTCTGGTATAGAGTCTTATTAAATCAGACACTTTCTGTAAACCTACCAGAAATATTTTTCCTCTTTTATGCTTTTTCAATTTTTATTGTCCATTAAGGCAGCATCTGTCTAACTATGATATACACTTGCGACCATTTTTTAAATAGCAAATTGATGGAGTCATAAAGTGTCCCATTAGTCTGAAATTTCTTTAATTGCCATTGTCTCATTCCAAACACACACTGTAACTTTATTTATTATTGCAGTATAATCTGCTTTATAAAAAGCCTTTCTTGGGTTTCTTTAGAATATCATTAGAAACTAGTTCCTACGAAAGACATAAATGATCAGATCCTTCAAGCTCAGGTAGAATTTCACAATCATCAGCAACAGAACCTTCCTTTACTGACACTGTTTATCTTAAAGCATTAACAGATAACAAATATAACAAAAAAAAAAAAAACACTTTAAATTTGTACAAAGCAATGAATGTTTACACCTTTTGACAAACTTGGCCAAATTTATTTTTATGATATATATGTTATCCAGATTAACTTCATGGCCGAATATCTACTGTGTATCAAGCATCAAATGATATATACAAACATTTCACTAGAGTCATGTGTGGAGAAATGTCACACATAGTATAATTTCAATACAATTAGGCTTTCAGGCTTGTGCAGCTGGTCTCCTACAATTTGTAATATAGGAATATCTTAGTATTATTCCACTAGTGTGAATCAAGGCTGAAAGCATATAGAATGCAGCACAAAACAATTTCCCTTTTTAAAGATTGGTAACCAGGGATCACACCTGCAGTTTTTTCCTCTTTGGTGAAGGATGTTTTTTTTTTTCAGCAGTTGAATATCTACTCATTACAATCTCAGGTGTACACATTTGTCAATCCTTGCAAATCTGGGAAAAAAACCCCCAAAACACAGCACTCATACTCGGATGCTGACAAGTAACTGCATACTGCAATGGACGTGGCATTAGAAACCCATTCTGTAAAGCTGCTAGCATGTTACAACACATAGCTTCATCATGTGTAGTCACAAAGAGCAATAGGTAACAGTTCTTCATCTGTATGCAGACTATTAAAAACAATGACTGATTATGTGGCATACGTGTCATACTAAGTTGCTACTCCAGCAACACCAGAGAGCATCCACCTAATAAAGTGACTAGTAAATGCTTGTTACTGCAATCAGTCATCTAGAAGCACCAGGAAAAGCTTCCATTCCCATGAGGGTCAATGCAGTAGATCCAGGGTCTCACAAGTTCGCTATACACGTTATGAGTGCTTGTCTAACTGTGAATGCATGTGGATTGTTCTCAGTGCCATTTTCATACATGGTGCATGACATTATGAGAAAAAGAAACAGTCACTAAGGTTGTTCACATTCAGACAGTGGCTGACGTGTGGCTGTGTATAGCACAATGTGCTCTAGACACACATTGGGGGTCAAACTAAAATGAGTTGTTGTCAGCAGCCCTGAATGTAGCCAAGTGTGCTTATATCTCCCTCATGAATGATGGTTGTACAAGAGCAGTGCATCACACTTAAATGAGCATGCATTAACGTACACCACTTTTAAAACAACAGCAATAAATCAAAGGCCAGCAAGTCAACATACAATGAAGATTCCTCCTTTCACTCACAACATAATCTGTAAACTTGCAGAAAACTGGTCCTTGACAATGCATAGTTTTGTATCAGTCTAATCCACTTTCAAACTGGCCATTAATTTCAAGAACTGCAAGGCTGCCGATGCTTAGATCTCTGAATAATCATGGTTTATTAAAATATCTTAAAAAAAAAATCTTTCATTTCAGGCTAGATGTTAGCAATGTGCTACCTGCTCATAGAGTGACACTACGCAAGTCTGAGGAGTTAAAGTTCCAGCTTACAAATGTAGTTAAATGGTTAAATGTAACCTGCTGCAGAGTAGTTTTCAAGATACACACCATGCTGCTGATGCATATTGCTTTTCCCACAAAAGGCCACCCCTTGAAATGTTGATTATTTGCTATATTCTCTGTCAAAGTAATGTAGTGAACAGGTATGACAGGCATTTTACTATATTTTAAAATCACCATGAAAGATAGCTGAGAATTCGTACCAAACACTAAGCATATCAGTCTTATAAATTCTACAGAACTATGTACACTTGCAATTATGGAATTAAAGTAGCTGTGGCCAAAAAATGCTGACTTATGGCCAGCCATCACCATTACATTGGGATCACAGTTCAGCTGTCTTTGTACTGATAACCATTTTCAGTCTCAAAGTTTATGTCCTTGTGTCCAGAATATTTGTGTTATCAGATCTTCAAACATGTAGGGGCTACGGCAGTTCTAAAAATCAAAGAAACATCAACACAAACTGGACAAAGATTTAAAAAGATGATGATAGCTCACTTTTTTTACAAAACTAAAATGATTTACATTGTTCATTTGCAGAACATTTTAGTTATCATTATCATCTGCATTTAGTTTAGAAATGAAGCCCAAATTTTGATTTATACCTGCTCTGTAAAGATTTCACTAATATACGCGTAGATACATTTAGTGACAAATTCACATCAGAAACAATCAATAAAGTTCTAGAAATTCCCGAGTCCCTTCCTCCCCCCGACATTATAATACATGACCTAAATGAACTCTCTACCGCTAAAAATAAAAACTCTATGATCTATGAAAATATACCTGATTACTTAATCAAATGCGCGCTAAGCATACCTTCTCTGAACCCATCCTAAAACTGTTCAACTTCAGCACAGTCACAGGGTATGTTCCTGAAGTATGGAAAATGACTATCATTATATCACCTCCTAATGGAGGCCCAAATCATATATTCAAAATCATAACCCTGGGGTTCCAGATCTTGACTAAGGCTCTTGCCTCCCCCATTATGCCTTTTTTCGGCTACAGTGGATATAAAAAGTGTTCACGCCACTGTTGAAATGCCAGATTTTTGTGATATAAAAAAACGAGACCACAATAAATAATTTCAAAACTTTTCCCACATTTAATGTGATCTATAACCTGTACAATTCAATTGAAAAACAAATCTGTTAGGGGAAAAAATATAAAAAAAAAAAAAAAATACAATAAGCTGGTTGCATTAAGTGTGCACACCCTTAAACGAATACTTTGTTGAATCGCCTTTTGATTTAATTACAACATTCAGTCTTCTTGGGTACACACCTGCCATCAATTAAAGAGACTCTGATTAACCCCAAATAAAGTTCAGCTGTCCTAGTAGGATTTTCCTGACAGTTACTCTGTTGACTGCTACAGCAAAAGCCATGGTTCACACAGAGCTTACAAAGCATCAAAGGGATCTCATTGTTGAAAGGTATCAGTCAGGAGAAGGGCACAAACAAATTTCCACAGCATAGGATATACCATGGAACACAGTGAAGACAGTCATCAAAAAGTGGAGAAAATATGGGACAACAGTGACATTGCAAAGAACTGGACATCCTTCCAAAATTGATGAAAAGACAAGACAAAAACTGGTCAGGGAGGCTTCCAAGAGACCTACAGCAACAATAAAGGAGCTGCAGGAATTTCTGGTAAGTACTGGTTGTGTACTACATGTGACAACAATCTCCCGTATTCTCCGTATGTCTGGACTAGGGGGTAAGGTTGCAAGGCTGAAGCATTTTCTTACACAGAAGAACATCCAGGCCCAGCTAAAATTTGCAAAACAATACATCAAGTCTCCCAAAAGCATGTGACAAAATGTGAACTTTATGGCCACAATTCCAAAAGGTATGTTTGGTGCAAAAACAACACTTGCATCATCAAAAGAACACCATCCCCACAGTGAAGCATGGTGGTGGCAATATCATGCTTTGGGGTTGCTTTTCTTCAGCTGGAATTGGGGCTTTAGTCAAGGTGAAGGAATTATTAACAGTTCCAAATACCAGTCACTTTTGGGCCAAAACCTTCAGACGTCTGCTAGAAAGTTGAAGATGAAGAGGAATTTCACCTTTCAACACAAACCCAAGCATCCATCCAAATCAACAAAAGAATGGCTTCACCAGAAGAAAATTAAAGTTTTTGAATGGCCCAGACAGAGCCCAGACCTAAATCTAATAGAAAATCTGTGGGGTGACCTGAAGAGGGCTGTGCACAAGAGATACCCTTGCAATTTGACAGATTTGGAGCACTTTTACAAGGAAGAGTGGGCAAATATTGCCAAGTCAAGATGTGCCATGCTGATAGACTCCTACTCAGGAAGACTGAATGTTGTAATTAAATCAAAAGGTGCTTCAACAATGTATTAGTTTAAGGGTGTGCACACTTTTCCAACTAGCTTATTGTACGTTTTTTATTTTTTATAATTTTTTCCCCTAACAGATTTGTTTGTTTTTCAGTTGAATTGTACAGGTTATAGGTCACATGAAAGGTGGGAGAAGTTTTGAAATGATTTATTGTGGACTCATTTTTTTTTATATCATAAAAACCTGGCATTTTAACAGAGGTGTGTAAATATTTTGTATGCACTGTATGCCCCAAAGACAAATCTTCCAACATGAAAAATCTGTCAAAAAGCAAACTGAAGGTCATGTTGCTCAATGCTAGGAGCCTTAATCTAAAAATGCACATACTGGAGGCTCTCTTCACACTAGAAGATGCTGATGTCTGTGCAATCACGGAAACTTGGTTCACTGCTG
The DNA here is from genome assembly GCF_019279795.1 of Protopterus annectens. Classification (NCBI taxonomy): domain Eukaryota; kingdom Metazoa; phylum Chordata; order Ceratodontiformes; family Protopteridae; genus Protopterus; species Protopterus annectens. Next base: position 372,233,005 of record NC_056732.1, on the reverse strand, counting down.
CATAGAGCACCCCTGCCTTACCAGGCTATACCTCATTATGATCCAAAAATGAGGTCAGAAAGACTAAGGGAGGTGGAGTCTCTATCTTCATTAAAGACAGGCACACCTCCAGACTGGTTTACCACCATGATGCACTGGAATTACTCCTGGTTCAACATACAGTTGGCAAGACACCCATCCAAGTTATAGCCAGCTATAGACCCCCCTCCATGTCTCAGGACACCCACTCCTCCTACCTGGACCTACTTGATTACACCAAAGTACCCCCTAACACCCTGATCCTTGGTGAATTCAACTACCCCACCATAGACTGGGTGAACTATCCCTGCACTAATGCACTCACCCAAAGATTCCTTGACTTCATAAACTCTTAATGCAATAGACCAGCTGGTTGGATCTATATTACATCATTGAACGCTTAAATAAGTGAACGATGATTAATCAACCCCATGTAAGCGAAAGCTTACAATGTCGAAACCCCAGAACAGCAATTTTCCTCCTGACATGGGGGCTGTGCCCCCCACACCACCCTACTTAAATATACCAACTCCAAGATTGCACTACAGTGCCGAAAACAGCAAAGTAATGGAAGCGGCCAAGCAAATTCTTTCACAGGGAAATAATTCACTTATAAGCTGCTTTGCTATTTTGCCTTTTCGTTCTTTTACGGTCGATCAAGACGCATTCGACAGAATGCATCTTCGATCACATAATAGGAACCCCAGCTGGCCTCATCCTTCAGAAGGGGAGATAACATACTGGACTTGGTAAAACTGATATAAATACTTGCTAGGCTGAAAACAACAATAAACCAATGATATTAGCGTAAAATCTATTTATTCACCGCTTTCGTCCAACCAGACTTCATCAGAAATACAAGTTAAATGAATTTCAAGCCATGGTTAAATACTCTAAACATAAATAGGTGCTCACATCTCAAATTAATGAAATAATTGTTCAATGAAATGCTTAAAAAGACAATGCATAAAATAAAACAAAACTAAAGTGCTTCTTTATTTAGCAGCTTTAACATATACTCTGCGTTCTTTTAAAAAAAATTCATATTAATTGCATAATTTAAACCTGAGGAAATGTCAGCCTTTAACTTTATTTGCCATCTAGTTTCTCTCTGTTCAAGATAATTTTTGAAATTCCCCCCTGTTAGGCTTAAATGTCCCTGTTCCAGGACAGAAAATATATATATTTTTTAAATTGCTGCATTCAATGCTATGTCTATATAAAGTGTTCTCTAATTCTAATATATAGGAGCCTAGTGGTCATCCCAACATAAAATTTTGAACAAATGCTGCAAATAGCAGTATAAACAACTCCAAGGCTCTTGCAAGAAAAATAGCCTTTCACTGGTATGGTATAGGGCAGATGTGGAAAATCTATAAAGGGCCCTACCGAAATATTATTAGCAACAAATGAGTCCCTGCCCTTTTCCAACAAACTTTTTAAATTAAAATCATTCCTATACACAAAACTGGTCTTAATGCCCACACATTTTGTTAAATCATGATTGCCTTCAACAATTCTCCAATTTCTTAAAATAACATTTTTAGTAATAGGTCCATCAGTAGTCATGGGCATCCCAAAACTCAAATGTCTCACATTAAAAGGAACACTATTGTTGGAGGTAAGAACAAATGCTTTTTTTAAGAATGGCAGGATATCTATCTTCTCTTCTTTCCCATACGTATTGTATCTGTTCATCTAATAAATTTTCATCATAACCTCTATCTATAAATAAAATTATAAATTATCTTGAACAGAGAGAAACTAGATGGCAAATAAAAGGGCTGACATTTCCCCAGGTTTAAATGATGCTATTAATATCAAATGTTTTGTAAAAGAACACAAGAGTATATATGTTAAAGCTGCTAAATAAAGAAGCACTTTAGTTTTGTTTTATTGCATACATTGTCTAGTTAAGCATTTGATTGAATAATTATTTCATTCATTTGAGATGTGACCACCTATTTATGTTTAGAGTATTTAAACATGGCTTGAAATTCATTTAACTTGTATTTCTCATGAAGTCTGGTTGGATGAAAGCGGTGAATAAATAGATTTTACGCTAATACCATCAGTTTATTGTTGATTTCAGCCTAGCAAATATTTATATCAGTTTTATTAGTTTTATTTTGTTCTTGCATTTAATACTGGACTTGGTTCTAACCAACGTGAGTGACCACTGCAACACTCCTATAGTATGTTCTTCCCTGGTGAGATCAGATCATCAGTCTGTCTTCATCAAAGTTTCTATCCCACTCAACCCCTCCCCAGCCATAACCAGGTTAAAAAAACTTCTCAAAAGCTGACTACACCCACCTAAGGAGGGTATCAGTGGCTTCACACCACCAACCCCCTCAGAGGATGCAGACAACTATGCTGAACAGTACACCAGTGCAGTATACAAGCACCTGTACAACAGCATGGACTCAACCATACCCAACAGAACTAAAACCTGCTCCTCAAGGAAACACAAAACTGTCTGGTGGGCATCCTCTACCAACAGGCTTTACAACAAAAGGAAGAAACTATTGTCCAAGGGTAAAAAGGAACAAATTCCAAATCAGAAAATCTCCCTGCTCTGCTTCAACAAGCAAATTAGATCACTAGTGAAAAACTCCAAAGCCAATTATGAGTTGAAACTAGACTGAAACAAAGCGAAACCACAAGTCCTTCTTCAGTTACGTTAGGAACCTCCATGGCAAAACCCAAGTTTGTTCTGAATTAGTACTTAATGGTACCACTTACACTGATCTTGTTGACTAAGCCAACCTGATAGCTGATAGGTTCAGTGCAAACTTCACCCCCTTATCGCCCCCCCCCCCAAAGGCCCAGTCGACATCCCTGAAACTTCTCCCACACCTCACATCTCCATAGATCAAGTGTTAAAGGCCCTATCCAAGGCAAAGAAAATAGCTTCCATGGGACTTGATAATATCCCAGGCTGTATTCTGCACCATCACCAGCAAGAACTAGCTTTGCCATTGAGCACCCTATTCAACCACAGCCTAATTACAGACTTCATTCCAGCAGAGTGGAAAACGACCACTGTCATCCCCTTGCACAAAGGTGGTTCCACTACTGACCTAGGAAACTATCGCCCCATTAGCTTGACAAGTCTCATTTGTAAAGCCATGGAGTGTATTATTATGGATCTCATCAACAAGGACATAGGGAATTCTCCACTCAAGCCCACTCAATTCAGATTCATCAGGGGCAGATCTTGCCTATTGAACCTAGTTGACTTTGAGACTGTCACCAAGACCCTGGATGAGGGAAAGTCAGTACATACAGCTTACCTTGACCTGGCCAACAATCTCCCACTTGGGCATCATCAAAAACCTAACGCAACTTGGTGTTAATCCCTATCTCATCAGATGGGTGGCCAACATGCTCACAGATGTGACCCACAAGGTCAAAATAGGTACCACCACCTCCGACAGTAGACCTGTCACTAGTGGTGTTCCCCAGGGATCTGTCTTGGGATCCTTACTGCTTGGCATCTACTTCTTAGAGGTTCAAGCAAAGATCAAGGGCCTGTGGCTGACCAAGTTTGTGGATGACTGTAAGTTGGGTGCTGTCATTGACTCCCCAAATGATGTTAACATATGAAAGAGGGTCTCACAGCTACAAATAACTGGGGCCAAAGTCATGGCCTTAAGTTAAACGTAAAAAAATGTACTATCATACCATTTGGCAAAAACATGGCCCCTACTGATTGCCACATTAACGGCAACCCCCTAAGCACACAACCCGTCATGAGGGGCCTGGGTACTCAGGTTGACAACAATTTTACATTCGACCATCATTTGGCGGCACTGGTCAGAAAAGCCTTTTACTTGGTTCATCTCATAAGTAAAGGGATTACATCCAAAAAAAGGAGGTTATTACCTCTCTGTACCCCTCCCTCATTATACCTATAATTGAGTATAATGCCCTGTTTGTATGTAACTCTCCAAACACCTACACCAGCTGAATTCATAGCCTCCAACACCTGTCCTATGTGGACAGGCTCAAATCACTATCACTTTACTCGGTATCATACCGGTTACTCAGAGGTGATCTTTGTCTCACCTACAAGGTTCTATTTGACCCTGCCCTACTAGAGATGCTCCAAATCTGTAATCCTAACTCCTCATGCATTACCCACTTGACAGGCCTAAATCTAATATGTGACATCAACAAAATCTGCTGGAGAGACAGGTTTGTCTCCCAGAGGCTGCCCCATCTCTGGAATAGACTTCCCATACATGTCAGAGTACATCGCTGACCCTCTTCATGTGCAACCTTGATGAGTGGATGGGAAACCACAAATTTGTCCCAGGGGCTCCACCTTTGTCCCACATTGACAGTGGTGACAGTTGCTGACTGAGGTTTATTTTTTGGGGATAAACTCTTGGCTAGGCTTGTAAGGGCCCCAGGGCCATTGGCCTAGTAACCTCCTATGGTCCTATTGGCAATAACAGACCAATCAGCCTAACTGGCAAAGACACGGATCATGTTACATCTGATTTCATATGCTATGATATAAAAATGCTATTGCCATAGACCCATACCAGTATGTATTTACCAATGGGAGAACTTGTCTACTTAACTCAGCAAACTTCTTTGAAAAACTCTGTACATATGGCCTATGTAGTTCTACCGGATCTGGCCAAGACCTTTGATACTATTCTCCCTGCTGGAATTATAAAAGCCTAAATGTAGACTCTCACACTGTAAGATACATAGCAATCCAGCTGACTGGTACAACCTATACATTTAAAACAGCAGGCGCCACCTTAGAAAGCTAAAAAGGTGCTAGTGGCAATCTTTGGGCTCTGTAAAGGAGGCTCCTTCTGTTCAGCATCTACTTCTTGACTTTCTAAACCAAGAATATGGCTAAATATATTTTCTAAAGACCACAAGCATGGTATTGCTGCTTGCATAGCATCTGCTACTGTGTTTATGACAGCAAGGGCTAAACCATACAAATTAGTGGTGTGTTAGAAATGGACTTAAATTAAATGCAAAGTATAACATTGCCACCTTTGATAAACAAATCCCAACAGCAGCTTACAAAACAAATAACACCCCCTCTCCAGACTGATACTGTCATCAGACATCTCATAAACTTCACAAACAACTTCCTATTCTTTGAATACTATGTAGCAACAATACTTATGAAATCCGCCTGTCTAGCCAAGTTAATAATTAAAGGGATGTCATACAGTTCAAAAGACATTACCATTCATCTATAATCTGCTAATCAGACCAATTATAGAATACAATGTCCCTTTTAATATGTATCTATCCAAACATATTACAGGGCTAGAAAGACCCCAAAGGTTCTTTACTAAAATAAAATCACCAGATTAAAGACACTCAGCTACCAAGATGGGCTGTAAGCTCTATCCCTATACTCTCTCTCCCATAGACTCCTGTGATTTATGTCTAGCATTCCATAAAGTTAAGGACCCAACCTTCCTTGAGCTCTTAAATCTCTACAAAACAGATGGCTTTACAAACACAAACGCTAAAGACTTTAATATACATCAACAAATAAGACAAGCAGGAGGGACAAATTTTCATCACTTCCTTTACAGCAAAGCCTGACAAATGGATGGGCACCCATAAATTCATCCAGGTACTGACTTGTTTTGCACTCATAGTGATCAAGATCAAGATAGATACACGTGAACTCTGATATCTAGACTTTTTTTTATAACATTATACTTTGATAAAGCATATTGTTTTTATTGTTCATGAATCTTCATTATAGTTTCCAGCCATTCTGTGCTTTATAAAACACAAGCAAAATATGGAATCAGTGCACCAGCTCTGTGAGACAAGCTACAAAGTATGCTCTAATCTATACCGACATTCAGTAGCTGTTTTATGTACTTCCTATGATCTTAATTTATTTTTTAATCTCCCCCATACTAACCTGTCACAATTATATCACATTAGTGATCATCTTTTCAGAAAAAAAATACTAACAATATCTTACAACATATTCTAGTTTAGCATGATTAAAGAAGACAGTGCCAAGTCTATCTTATAATAAAAATGGTATAATAATGTATTTCACAGTTTCACTGCACTTGTATTTAAAGAACAATGTAATATTAATTTACTTCTTAGTAATAAGAAGTACCCCAGTGGCCATGGTGGTGCAGCGGTTAGTGTTGCCGCCTCACAGCAAGAGGTTCTCCGGGTCAATTCTCAGCTGGGGTGCCTTCTGTGCGGAGTCTGCATGTCCTCACTGTGGTCATGTGGGTTTGCTCCGGTTTCCTCCCAAAGACATGCAATAGGTGGATTGGACACTCTAAATTGGCTCTAGGTGTGAGTGTGTGCATGTGTGTGCCTTCTGTGGAAGGTTGGGCACTGGGCTGGCAACTCGACACTGTAAAACTCCTCTGCCAATCATGAGTGGACAGATGATCCACTGTGGCGACCCCTAACCAGGAAAAGCCAAAAGAATAAGAAGTACCCCACATTAAAGTAAATTATACCTAGAAGAACTGTAGAACTAATGTTTTACAATACAAAAAGCCAGTGACAGGGTTCAGCACATTGTTAGGCATTTTAATTTGTATTATATATCCTTTTAAATGCCTCCACACACAGTGTGAAATAAGAGTTATTTTCACAGAGCATCATTTACAATGATATGCATGGCAAGAATCACTTGGTATGGGACACTCAGTGTTAGAAAAACAGAAAACAGGTGCCACAACTCAGCTCCCTTCTTGTCACTGTGTTCTGCTGGTACAGAGCAGAGGTGTAGTCATTTTTACTTTAATGAAAAACTCTGCTTCACCTGCACTGCACTCTGAACTATGTAATACATTAACAGATAAAGGCATGGCAAAAAGCTGGAAGGAAAGGAAGGAAAATACTGAGGAAATGCAATCTGAACAATTAGATGTGTGCTGGCACTTGTGGGAGGTGACAGCATGTTGTGTAATTTTTAACTATGAACCTGGCTGTTGTGTTTAATGGGATTAGTTAAATGTATACTTGTATACTCCTCCCTTATGTAAGAAGTCATTTATTCCTACTGCTGGTAGGCACCATTTGTTTCACAATAGTGTGGATCAACTGTAACTACTCTGTTTATTCTGTACCATGGGTTTGCAGTATTAGAAAAAGATATTCATATACTGAATATGAGCTTTCTGTTAGGGAACTGCTTGTCTAAATAATTTCTACCTTGGACTGCAAACCCACATATCAATCTAAAAGGAAAAAGCTCTCAGCTGATCCAAAGACCATTTTTATTACATGGGATATAAACTTGGCTTGACAAAAACACACATTAAAAGGCTTCACACCTTGGACAGTAAAGAGGTTTGTGAATTAGAAAATCAATCATCCTAAATTAAAGAAATGTTGCGTCTTTGCAATGGTAAAAAAAAAAATTAAGAAAGATAATGAAGCAAACTATAAACAATATTAAACATAAATCATTTCCACTTTAGGGCAGCTGATCGCTTTGCAGCTGTCAAGCAGTCAAAAGAAAAATGGATAGCTCTATCGACTGCTGATCTTCTCTTTTCTGAAACCCTTTCTAATGGGTTGCAGCTCTTCAATCACTTATGGGCACAGAAGCATGGTAGTCTATCATCTCATCTGTGTTCTTACAGGTGTACCTTTATTGTATTCTGCAAAAAAGAAAAAAAAAAGATCATCATCATAATTCAGCCATTAGGAATTAATCATCTGATATGATGCTTTCAGTCCACTGCAGTTTATAGCAATAGCTCAGTGCCAATTCTTGAGATTGCCAATAAAAATAAAGAGGGGTTGAAGTACCCCTCTCCCACCAGGCATGCATAAAAATTACCATTCCCTTTTGGAACAAAGTTTTCAGTCTTGCCTTATAAATGTGGCATGCTTACTCACTTTAGGATTGGCCTAAATATATAGCCAGACATTTTCAAATGCATTTGACAATGAACAAAATAATATCTGATAGCTGTATTGACTACATACCATACAAAACAATATCATTTTTGCATCAACAAATTAATGACTGGATAAGCAAACATTTTCTGGCAAGGAATTAGATGGAATAATTTTAAGGCCATTTTGCTTATATAAAAAAGTTAGATGAATATTAAAAAAAATCTCTTATTTTTTCTTGGAGTAATCTCAAACTACATAAATGTAATGTAATGATTTTAAAAGTGGTATTATTACTAAAAACATCTGGTCATCCCTGTCACAGGCCACACACACACAGTATGGGCCAATGCACACTGTAATCCTTCTTAAAGTAAGCAACTGAGGTATGACAGTACAGCTGCATGATGAGGAGAAGGCACTAATGGAAGTCTGTTTCATCAGGTTCTGGCAAATCTGCTCATAAACAAGTTGTGTTGTGGAGTAGGGTTGTTATGCTAGGCCATACAGTGGTGCACCAAAGCCTTCTGTAATCCAAAATACTATCTACACAATGGGGTAACGGCATTGCACCAAGTCTTACTCCACTGTGTAGGTACTGTATTCCATGCAAAAATACCTATACTAATCACCCCCCCCAACCCAATCATATGCAATGGTGAACCCAGCACCACTGTAGTAACAGCTGGTCCCAATGGGGTAACCTAAATTATTTCATCCACATACTACAAAATGGTGCTGTACGTACAATACGGTGACTGCCATTCTCTGCTAATATGTGGCTTAGTACAGAGTGCTAAATCACAGTTTAGGTCCCACAAGCCAACTCCCTCAACACCTCTTCTGCATAACAGAAAAATCCCTTTCAGCAATGGAGTCCCCTATGATGCAGGCAAACCTGCTATCAAACTCAAACATGACCATTCATCACACATTGATGCTGGCAAGGTGCCACCAAACATGAATTTGCACTGCACCAGACCCTTGCACTACCACACCATTACGGCTGAGGGGAACATCTTTGTCAGTGACTCACAGGCATGATGGCAGAGACAAAGTAGGAGAGAAACATAATTAGTAAGGTATACAACGTATACGTTACTAAATATTTTTTTTCTGCTGTGTTGTGCTGCACTGTACTGTCATACACTGGAGGTTAGTGCAGTAACTATTTAGCTGCAAATGGGAGTGAGGATGATCTGGGCATTCTTGTGTGCAATTCATACACAGTGGGGGATGCGTTGTTTGCTTTGGCCCCCACACTCCCCTACTTAAATATACCAACTCTGAAAGTGCACCACAGTGGAGGAAATGGCAAAGTCTCAAGAATGACCCAGCAATTTTTTTCCTGGGAAAAAAATCGTTGTTCCAGCCATTCAGCTGTATGGGACTTTGCATTTTTGGTGTCGATTAAAGAGCGTTCACTCTTTTTACACTTCAAGCTTCTGATATAGACCCGAATTACAACCCTTAGCGGTGGCATACTAAACACAGTGAGCAGAGTGCTTGCATGCCTCTGCATTCATAAATATAGTCTGCAGAGTGCTTGTACATCTCTACAAACTATATTTATGAATGTTATGGTTCAAGTAAAACTAATATAACTCCATGAGATATGCTTCAGCATACATGTTTCATTCATCTATTATCTATACTGCAACTAATGAATGAAAGTAAAACAGTGGGTAGAATAAATCATATTAGGAATGAGGTAACAGTCACCAGAAATGCAAAAAGTAATCTGGTACATTCTGAACATAATGTACATAGTAAATAAAAAGCTCAGGTTTCTACAGAAGAAATAGGAGGAGTTTCTATGTAGTCCCATGAAACAACATTTCGTAAGATATTTGGGCAATTCTAATCTGCTGCCTTTGATGGACACCATTAATCTGGATACAGTAATTACCCGAATAACAGTCACACTCTATGCTTTGTGTTGTGAAAACTTCAGGCAACAGACCCACAGAAACATACAACAGAGAAGCTGAAAAGCCTAACAAGATGCTTAGGTGTATCATAAGAATGCAAACATCAGGCTTATGGAATGTTACTCCACTGATGTGTCACCAAATAATGACCTGTGGTTAGGTTCTGGTGGTTCTACATGGAAAAGGGCATGCAATGCCAGTCTGCCCAACAAAACACAAATAAAATGATCTAGGAGTAAAGTATTAGATGAATCTACAGATGCAAGATGGAGGTGAAAACCTTGACTAGATCAATCCTAGTTTTAAAAGTAAATAAATAATGCTGCATGTATATGTTTCTATCTCTTTGAACAACTGATATAACTACAGACATACAAAGAATTTGAATTAAAAACAGATACGCTCCATTAAGAAATGTTAGACTAACAAGGCTCGGAAAACTCCAAATGAATCAAAAAGGAGTGTAATATGATATTTACATGTAGAAATCTTATCAGCTATTCTGGCATAAATGTGAGTATTCTCCACACCAACAGTCTTTTTATTTAAATGGTCATACACAGTGGTTGGCAGTTGGTATCTATATCTTGAAAGCCCTCTCTTGGCAAATTTCTTCAAAGATCTCTAGTTCTCACTTCTATGGAGTACATACCCTCCAACAACTTACACCATGGAATAAATGCACAGGGCAAGTTTCAGCAAATACTCTCTAGTTCTGCCCAAAGAACATGAATGAGAAGCCACTGTGAAAATGTGCAAGAAATAAAAGTATAAAATAAGGTAATGCTTGCAGGTTTATTACTCCTTACTTGGGAAAAAATCATAGGGCAGGAAAATTTGAACTGTTCAGAAAGGCTCCAGAAGCTGTCATTATATTCTGCTTCTTACAGGTTACTAAGTGATTACTTCTGTCTGATCTACAAAACAGTCTATTCTAATGCAACACTGGAAGTGCTAACAACTGATGGAGGAATCTAAAACAAAAGATTAACAGAAAAAAAAATGACAGATACAGCACATATCATCTTTCAGGACTATGGAATAAGCTTCTCCTTGCAACCAGCAGTCAGTCACTAACTTCCTTCATAAATAATGCTGAAATGTACTTGGGAATTAGAAAATACAGCGTGTTGTTACAGCAGACAAGCTTCTTGAAGACCATTAGGTCATAATCTTGACATCTGAATCTGTTAAAAAGCCATGTGAAAATTGGAATCAGTGGCTGGATCATCTAACAGGGCGACACATGAAAGGTAATAATTACCTAGTGCAAAGGGCCCTCTTAAACTTCAGCTGACATTGTGAGCACTCATTTACCTGTTTTAGCTTACTACAAGGGTCTCTAAGCAATGGGTGCCATCTTTTAAGACTTCTTGATTAGAATAACAGCATCTCCGTAGAATGAAAGAACAACAGGCCAGACAGACAATGCTCAGAAAGCTGAATCCTGCAACATAGATCTGCCAAAGGAAAGTAGGCTCTTAGAGTGCAAACCCGGATGATTTTCTTTGCAAAGGTGCACACCAAAGACCAATGATGACCAATGGGTCAAGCAGATATTTTCAAAATGGACACATTCCTGAAAAATAGGTGCAGGCAACATTGAATAGTCTAGGTGACTTGTCCTTGATTGCCCTGGCTAATGGAGTTTTGATTGTTCAGTGAAAATATCTTATGCAGCTATGATCCATTTGGACAGTGTTATTTTGACACACCAATGCCTACCTTCTCAGGAGTAAGATGACAAGCAAATGGTCTCTCTTCCTTGCACACATATACTTTCTTTATGTAAAGTCTACATTGATGACATACATCTCTGTTTTAAAGCAACCTCACTTTCATAGACTCTGGCTTATGAAAGAACACAGACAGGAGGGTGGACTCCTAAATAAAAGTTTGAGTTAATGTAAAATATATATATATAATATAGGTTGGGAGGGTGGTCTAATGGTTAAGGTGTTTGTCTTACAAACACAAGGTGCAGGGTTTGAGTCTCACAAGGGATAATTGTCTAAGCTTAAAATGGCTCGCAAGGGCAGTTAGCTTAGTACTAACCTATATATATATGTTCAGAAAGATAGATATATATAAATACATGTTTCAGCAATACCATCCCTTCAAACACTATTTTTTGTCCATAGACATGGGTTTGCATTCCTAAAATCCACTGGTTGTTGGCAATAAGCAACAAGAATAAGGTCTTCCAAGAAATTAACTTCAAGCCTGCCAAACCAGCTGGCTGAAAAAATATATTAAAAATCCTCTTAATCATGAAGTTCATGACACAAGGAACAGAATAATACTTCAGTGGTCATCCGGGATGTAGAACTGCCTTAATAAACTGCTTTATAGGAATGTTCTGAGCCGGAGTTCTGGCATGCCCTATTTCTTGAATACTGACATGGCTTGACCCAGGAAATAACACAGTTACAAATCAAACAGGTGTATGAGATAGGCCAACTACACCTGCAAGTTCACAGACTGGAGGGAATGAAGGTAGATCTCCAATGAAATGGTAAAGCACTTCCACTTGGCAGACAATGTCTACCAAGCTGAAGCCTGTTATTAGCCTTCAGGACTCATAAATCCCATCTCTAAGGTCTGGCAAGATTAAAATATCTAGATGAGCATCCATGTTCGGAAGTATAACCATTTCTTTTCTCACTCAGACAAAAGATCCACAACTTGGACCAGAATGATCTATTGAGTTGCAAGGGACTTCAGCACTTGAATGCAAACCCTTCAGCTGTAACAAGGATGAACCTTGGCATTTCTTTCTGAAAGTGATTGAAAAAGCATGAGATCAAAGAAAACAGAACAATGAATACAAAAGCCTTCCTCCTGCATTGTGTACAGAATTCATCTGCTGTACACACCTATTTCCTCTTTGCATGAAGCAAACCTTGGGAAGGACCACCTTTTCTTTAGCTGTTAACTGGTCAACATGTGGGACATCCAACACCCTGAAGACTCTTTGGCTGCTGGAATCCCTCATTCTCAGACATACAAAGGTAATCCAGAGGGATTGAGTGAAGCTTGGTATCCCACATGTGACCCAGAGGGTGACAGGACTAACAAGAAACAGAGCATAAAGGATTAGTCCAGATAAAATCACTTGAGCTAGCAGATCTAGGAGACTCTGTCTTTCTCTGATACCCTCCCTGTGGGAGGAATAAACACCTTGTTGAAATTTCAAGTAGTTTATTCAGTTAAACAAGTAGATGGATGAGAATGCAACTATCTCCCCTTCTTTAAAGTCACACCTCAGTTGTGTAAATTATCCTTTAAAGTACCAACGGTATTCCTTAGCACCATGATGAGGGAGCCCTATAGTATAACTTTTGAGGTATCTCTCCTTACCCTGAAACAACAGTGTCAGTTCAGTGCAGTGACTAAAAAGCCTAAAAATGAGCATGCTTCTCTGAAGGCATCCCAGAAACTGAAGTACACACATGCTCACTGGGTTTTGATGAAACCACTTCATATATCCAAGGCAATAGGAGACACAGTGCTCCTTACAGTGGTAATCAGAATGGTTATAGTTTGTGCCACAGAAAGTCAGCATGAAAGGTAAATAGAACAGGGCTCAAGAATATCCTCATTTCAGACCCTTTATTATAGGGACAGAATATGACCACACCAGTCAAGTAAGATGTGCACACTGTAATAAACATATAAAGAGTGAATAAAATAGATCAGTTGCTCTGGGAAGTCTTTCATTCATGGGGAAAAAACATAACTAGCATTCATATTTTCAGAGGTTTGCTAAAATAAGAGGAAGCTATAACCAATGGGCAAGATTGTAAATGGCCAAACACAAATTTTAGAAGATGGGGAAAAACAAACCTCCTATCCTCTTCCTGTTGCAAAACTGCAATTTATTAACTTTTTGTAAGTTTAGCTCACAGGATTCAGGTTATAAGATGTTAATAAACGTCATCTGTAATCCAGGGTTTGAGTCCCTCAGTTTTAAATTGCACACTCTTTGACTCTAAAGAAGTCACTCAACCAGACATGTTCCCATGTCACCTAGATAAGGAATATCTGTGTCCATTTGGCTCATCTGGTTGTTGTTGTATCTTTTCGGCTTATCCCGGTTAGGGGTCACCACAGTGGAACTCCGGTCCGCTAATGGTTTGTAGAGGATTTTTACATGCCGAGTTACCAGCCCTGATGCACAACCTTCAATGAAGGCATGCCCATTCACACATACCTCCACACAGAAGATGCTCTGGCTGAGAATCGAACGGGACAATGTCTTGCTGTGAGGCAACAACGCTACCGCATCTGGTAAAAGGTAGATAAAATAAAACCATGTATCATCCATATTATCGTGAGATTGCTATATTATTTTTTTTCCCTAAATGGCCATACCAAAATATGATAGTCATGCAATCATCCATTTGGTCATTAATCATCCAGTTCTACTAATATTGATGAAATACCATTTAAAATATGATAAAAATAAAAAACAGGATATGCAGAACCAAGCTGAACTTCTATTTTCTATGCAATACAGAGCTTTAAGAGGAATTGTCATATTATAGTTAGTAATGTATTTTTAATCTTAGTGTCACTGATATAAAATGATTGCATCCTTTCTGTTTTACAAAGGGGGTACAACTGCCAACTCAATTTCTTTCCTAATGGAAGGCCACAGCTATCCCTATTGTACAAAGTAGTTATGGATAATAATTTCTTTCTTTCCTTCTGTGACGTAAACCATTCATGTTACATGAAGTTGTTTACATCATGAAAAGTTTCATGATAACAAAGAAAAAAATAACATTTCCTTAACAAATTTATGCTTCATATGAAACTCTAATAGAAGAAAGAACTGCAGCCTGGGGGTGGGGGTATAAAGGCTCATAATGTAGAAATTTCACTCCAAGCTTCAAGTTAGGATAACAAAATAACATAGAAATTTGGTGCTTATCATCTGTAGCTCATGGAGAGTCAATTGTCAGTGGAACTGACATTATAATTTAGTTGGATAAATAAAAATGTCAGTTTCTCCTCATTCAAGTGCTGCCTTCTTATTGTCTTTACATTACTTTGCAGCACAAAGCTGTGAAGATAGCCAGCGGGTAACCTTTATATTCAAAGGTTATTTTCTCTAGGTTGCATTTATTACCTTAACTTTAGCATCTGACCTCAGAAAATTAATTACGATTGTTCTAAGAGTTTGGCAATCATCTTGTTTCGATCTTAATGAATAAAAGACTCTTTATCAATTGTCACTTGCTCTAAAGGAATGTCCATAAATGCTGGTAAGATTTGACATACTAATTCTAAAAGGATGAATTGACATTCCATTATTCTGGGACCCTAATCAATTCTTCTGTGAGACCTAGGTAATTAGTCCACAACTCCTTTTACAGAAGATCAAATTTTGTTTCTTCACAACCTCAATTTGTTCCTGGATTTGTTCAATCTAAAAAGCTAGCCTTTTTACTGGGTCTATTTTAAATCACTGAATGCTTAAAAAAGCGAACGGTGATTAATTGATCCTATGTAAGTGAAAGCTTACAATGTCGAAGTGTCAGAACAGTGAAAAAAAATCACTGTTCCAACAAAAAAAAATATTAAGTGTGGGGGGGGCTGCACCCCCCACACTCCCTACTTAAATATACCAACTCCGAGACTGCACTACAGTGTCGAAAATGGCAAAGTACCGAAGCGGCTAAGCGAATTTAATAGCCACTTCGATATTTTGCATTTTCAGCCTTTTAAGTTCGACCAAGATGCATTCGAAAGAATGCATCTTTGGTCTTCTAATATAGACCCTTTTTACTGGTTTTGTAACATTACTTGTTCTTCCACTTCGTTTTGACATTTGAAAAGCTAATTAGTAGTTGTTTTCAGTTTTTTTCTTACATTCCCTCCTCACCTTAGGGGGTGTTTATTATTATTATTATTATTATTATTATTATTATTATTATTATTATCATCATCATCATAACTGATATTTGTTGTAATATTTTGAAATTGTCCCAAAATAGTCTCAGGTGTTATCCTCAATGATTATCACCAAAAGAGGTGCAACTGACAGGAGGAAGCTACGGCTCAATGGAAACTATGACTAGGCAGTACTTAGATGTTGAGATTCAGGCAGCCCTGCTGGAATAGATAAATTAGTGGAATCAATCTACATGTTTCCAAAATCTCAAAATCCTGTTCCATATTCCCGAATTTACAAAATAAATTACATGAGTTATTAGCAGTGTTAACTGGAGGCGTACAGAAAGAGGCAGCCTTTTCAAATATTGTCTGCTTTTAGTATTCACCACTAAGCCCGGATGTGAGAACAAAATATTAAAGTTTAGCTGGCCATATTTATTAATAAAATATTAAAGCAATACAAGCTCTGCTGTGATCTATAGCTAGCTATATCTACATGTATGTGTCTGTCTACCTGTCTATCTCTCTCTTTCTCTCCATACATAAAGATACAGATCTCAATGTGTACATTGAAATTTCATGGTTCACAATCTTGATGCTTCTAAATTACAAAACGCAACAGTTTTTTAAAAGTTATTTTGCAGTCGGGGTCAGTGTTTCTCAACCACTCCATCTGGGGCTTTCCACATCCCTTTACTGAACATAAATGTTCAGGTCACTACAATTTGGAGTAAGAGATAAAAAAAAAAAGACTAACACAGCTGTTGGGTCTCATAACTATGGTGTATTGATACTTTGATTTTATAATTCAAAAGGGAGAATATACATTTTTCAGAAAACTTTTTTTGTGGGTGCAAAAAAAGACAGAATGCACTGTTAGGGAAAGGGTTTTTCATAATGTAACGTATAGGGTTAAGGTTAAGGCAGGATACACGAGTAAGTTAGTGCAAAGCCCTCCTGCCCACCTTAGTCATGTAAGCTAACCTTAACCGTAACTATAAGCTTACCCCAGTCATTATCCCTAACCAAACACATTATATTACTAAAAACCCTTTCCCCTAATGGTATCACTACCAAGATGGCACTTGATTTCAGTTTTGTAGCTGTGGTTTACTGATATAGGGCTTTTTAGTAGGAGAGAAGTACTCAATGTTTTGTGATTCTCTCTTATGAGTCATTTGGTGTTTTGTGATTCTTTTTTTTTTCTCTACCATTTCTGATTCTCTTTTTTGAGCTTTCTACCTTTCATGATATAAGCATAAATGTTATGTATGGAATACTTTAAATGAATGAACTACTGAAAGATCAAACTACAAAACATCGATCACAGTACATTATACATTTAAAACACCAAAACAAACAGATTGAAAGAGGCACTGACTGTCCTATTCCAATCCATTAACATTACCACTAACTTTACCCATACTTCATTGGAACAGTGGTAATGATACAGGAAGGGCTTTTCTAAGGTCAGCTGTAGGTTGGGATTAAGGGAAGGGGTGGAGTTAGGGTTAGCAGGTATTAGTAGGAGGTCATCACCAAAAAAAAAAAAAAAAACTTATCAGATTAGGGTCCTGTATCACTACTTTCATCCAGTAAACAAACATAGATAAATAAATACAACCGATTTAATAAAAAAATAGCAAAGAAAACTGTATCATTTCCCACAAAGAAAGCAACTGGTTAGTGAAAATGTAATATTAACTGCTTTAAAATGTTTCCATGTGCTGTGCTATGAAACATGCTTTTGTGGGAAAGGATGTAGAACACTGAACTGCTGAACTTTCTTTAAGTTAATACAGACTAAAAATAAAGTCTTTTGGCTTTTCCTGGTTAGGGGTTACCACAGTGGATCTCCAGTCCACTTATGATTGGCAGTGATTTTTAAAGTGTTGAGTTGCCAGCCCAGTGCCCAACCTTCAGAGAAGGCTCAGCCACGCATACACGCACCTACCTGCATGTCTTTTTTTAAATTTCAGTCAATCGCAGGGAGGACATGCAGACTCCACACAGAAGGCACTCCAGCCGAGAATCGAACCAGAGAGACTTGCTGTGAGGCAACAACGCTAACCACTGCACCACCGTTAATACAGACTAATAAGAAGAAATGAAAGAACACCGTCTCTCCTTCCATTCTGCTAGCACTTCAAAGCCCGTCCCTGGAACACTATGCCTTCCATGTTAAGCGAACCCTCTGTCCAGTTGAACACTAGTTCCTGTCCACCTTATTGGAAGTCAGCTATGGTGAGGCTCAACCCACATCAAGTCCTCACACCTATCTCTTCTCACAGGTGAATTATACCACATGAGATTTGTATGTTTTCCCTTTACATAGTTAAAATTTGAATCTTCTTATGTACCAAGTCACTTGGAAATACTTTAAGTATTAACAGTGGCAGCTTTACCAAACAGTGTTTATTAGGGACAGTTAAATTTCGCTAAAGTCTGATTCCTTTTTTCTTTCATCTATTCGGTGTAATAGCTATCTATTCACATTAAGCAACCAAATAACTCACTGCTTTTACTACTGGACTTTTTTTAACACAAGTTGCCCCTATTGTTACACTATAACCTTACTCCCATAGCAACTGCTTTTTTATGCTTTCCTTAAACAAGTTCTTCACAGAGTAATGCATTAACATAGCCCTCTGCCCATTAACATCCCACCATTTTGTAGACATATTTCTCAAACAAAAGTATAATGCACAAAATACCTTACAAATAGTTTTTTATTCTCCACAGGCCTGGTGCTCACAGAATATGTGATGTAATTGAGATTTTATTCTAAACATATTTCTTCCATCATCCTTTGAGCATTCAAAAACTACCTCCTACCTGTTTCATGCCATTCTGACTCTCATTCCATTCTGCTAGCACTCCCCAGCCAATCTATGTAACTCTATGCCTTCCATGTACGTCTTAGTTATTTTTAGTCATTGTTCTGTTCTGTACATTCTGTATTTATCAACATAATTTTTCCATTGCTCAACTGTACACATTAGTTATACTACCAGAATGAATGTATTTTGTGTTCTTTACCTTTGCTAACAACTGCCAAACCCCGATCTGCCTGTTTACTGTTTAAATGCTTGCCAATGCATTTTGATTTGCCTTATTTAAATGAGCAGTAATCTCTCTTCTGGTTAAACTGCTCAAACCTAGCTTCTGTGTATGTTAGGGTCGTATTGTTAATTGCTGTGAATAATGCAGCGTGAGCTACTTGGTACACTGATTGATTTCATTTGCTTTTTTATACCCATGGAGGCTTTCTCCCCTCAGGCCAGTATAGTATATTTTAGCTTCCAATGCCGGTTTTAGCTCACATCATTCACTTCCTCTAATACCGCTGCTTGATATCAGTAACATGTGATGACTTGGCATTGTTACCCCTGTCCCCTAGATTTTCAGAGTCCCATCTCTAAATAACTTTTAACTTTCTCTAAACTAATCTCTCGACAGTCATTTTTCCTGATATGGTCTCCTCTAAGCTCATCGTCCCTCCCTTAACCAAAGGACCAACATCACTACTTTTACTATTTCAAATTAATTTTTTCTGTCCTTCTTCTTGTCTAAAAGGTAGTTAGTTGCCATCTATTTGTCCCGGCCCAACAGTACTTCTCTATCTTTACTCAATTTCTAGTATCTAATTCCTCTGCTGCAAAACTGTACTCTCTTTTTCTTACCTCTCATCTCTATGCTTTTCTATCTTTTCTTAATTTCTACAGATATATACCCTGTTGTGAAGCTGTACTCTTCCTATTTTACCTTTCACAAAGCTATATTCTATTTTTACTTCTCATTTTATATGGCACCTCTCGTATTACACAGGCATGACACCTTTAACCAGTCCCCCCTTCTTAGGCTTTTGGCGAGCTGTTGTGTTTACCATCCTTTACACTGTAGCAAGTTGTAGTGAACATCATCCTTTACATTGCTGTGGCTAGGACTCCTTGCTATGCATAGGTTCAGAGGTGTGTACTAGGCTAATGGCCCTGGGGCCTTTATAATCCTAGCCATAGGATTACCCTGGCATAGTGCCACCCAACCTTAGTTCCCAGTGCCTCTGTTGAGTAGAGCCACTAGAGTTATACCTGGGGTGAATTTTCTGTTTCCCATACACTCATCAAGATTTCTCTTGAAGATGGTCAGCGAGGTGCTTTGCTTGACATGTATGGAAAGTCTATTCCATAGCATGGGCAGTCTCTGGGTTATGAACCTGTCCCTCCAGCATGTTCAGTTAATTGTGGTAATGAGGTTGAGGTCTCTGGAGTGTGTGGTGTGGAGGGATTGGTATTTCTTTAGATGTAGCATTTCTAACAGAGCTGGGTCAGACATGGCTTTGTAAGTCGAGCAGAGATCACCTCTAAGTAGGCGATATGAGACGGAGAACAGTTTTTTGAATCTGTTCATATAGGACAAGTGTTTAAGGCCTAGGATCCTCTTTGTGAGGTACTTTTGTGGACTCTCCAGTTGTTGCAGGTGTCTAGTGAGGTACATGCCAAATGGGGCATTGTACTCGATTGGCCTAATGAAGGAAGAGTAGAGGGATACAATGACCTCTTTCTTCCTGTATGCAAAACCCTTAGTAATGAGATGTGCCACATAGAAGGACATTCTGCCCGCAGTGGCAATGTGGTGATCAAAAGAGAGGTTGCTGTCAACCTGTGTTCTCATATCTATTATAACTCCTTCTGTGTTCAGTGGATTACCATCAATGTGGTAATTCATGGGAACTGGGTTTTTCCCAAAGGGGATGATGACACATTTATTTGGCATTGAGCTTAAGGCCATGGTTCTGACACAAGTCAAGTCACAAGTCGCTGTTTTCAGTGAGGCCATTCTGTAGGATGTCAACATCACTTGGGGGAGTTAATAACAGCTCCCAACTTGCAATCGTCTGCAAACATTGTCAGCCAGGGTCCCTTCATGTTGGCCTAGACTTCAGAGAAGTAGATAAACAGGAGAGAAAACAACAGAACTGAACCCTGTGGGACTCCACTCATGACTAGTCGGCAGTCTGACTTGGAGTCAGCTACTTTTACACTGTGGGTTCTACCTTTGAGCCAGTTCGCAACCCACCTAGTTGTATAGGGGTTGATGCCTAGCTTATTGAGTTTTTCTATGATTCCTGAGTGGGGAATGGTATCAAAAGCCTTGGCCAGATCAAGGTAGGCTGTATTAACCACCTTGCCTTCATCCACAGCTCTGGTGACTGACTCAAAGAAGTTGACCAAGTTGAGCAGGCATGATCTACCCTTCACAAAACCAAACTGTGCAGGATCCAGAGTTTGGAGCTTCCCTATGTCCTTGTTTATTAGGTCCATGATGATGCATTCCATAGCTTTGGATATCAGGCTAATGGGGCAATAGCTCCCAGGGTCTGTAGTCGCTCCTCCTTTGTGGAGATGGATGACTGTAGCAGTGCACCATTCAGTAGGGACAAAACCTGAGGTGAGGCTGTTATTTTATAGGTTCTAGTTTTTCACATACTACTTTAATTTGATTATTTGCCTTATTTCACCACTTGTTCCCCAATATCACTTATCTTACTGTTCCCCTGGCTCCCGTTTCATCCTTCTGCTATTCTACTTTCGCCTGTAATTCCAGTCTCTCTAATCTCAAGTACTCAGCTAATTTAGCTTGATACATGAATATCTTCCCTTACTTTAACCTGCACTAGAGGCTAAGTTGTATGTAGATCAACATCTAATCAACTTACCTTTCTGTCTAGTGCTATGTATCTATAACAGTGATTCCCTTCTATGAACTATATACTGCATCCCACTCTCCAATTAAATCTTCCTTGTCCAGTGTGTATACCTGTATTACCTACAATCTGTTGTCCTTTAGCTCATCTTTGCCTTTCTGCTAGGTATAGGGACATCATCGTTTTCCTATAAACCACTTAACTGTTATTTAAATAACATTTACCAGTTTCTGATTTAGTTATTTTATTAATTGCCTTAATATCTCTGTGTCTTTACTGCTTCATTTCTACTACAAACACATATACACACACACAGATATATATATATACACACACACACACACACATATACATATATATATATATATATATATATATATATATATATATATATACACACACATATATATATATATATATATATATATATATATATATAGTCTTACCCCTTTTTACTCTTAAAATTATTTGTACAGGTTAAACAGACCCCCTGCCCAGTTGAACGCCAGTTCCTGTCCACCTTACTGGAAGTCAGCTATGCTGAGGCTCAACCCACATCAAGTCCTCACACCTATCTATTCTCAAGGGTGAACTATACCACATGAGACTTGTATGTTTTCCCTTTGCATAGTTAAAATTTGACTTTTTTATGTACCAAGTTACTTGGGAATACCACAGTACCTTACTTTCAGTATTAACAGTAGCAGCTTTACCAAACAGTGTTTATTAGTGATGGCGTTCCCTAGTAACTCTGTACTTAATTTCTGTGTAATAGCTATCAACTCAAATTAAGCAACCAACCTCTGCTTCACTGCTTTTAATTATTATTGGAGCTATTTTAACACAAGTTGCCCCTAATGCTACACTATAACCTTACCCCCCATAGAAACTGCTATATTATGCTTTTCCCTAAACAAGTTCTTCACAGAGTAATGCATTAACATAGCCTTCTGCACATTAACATCCCACTATTTTATAGACATATTTCCCAAACAAAAGTATAGTGCATAAAATACGTTACTGACAGTTTTTTTATTCTCCACATATCAGTTAGTTCATATGACAATGAGCGGGGTTGTCAGCATGCACACCTCACCACCTACTCCACCCAAACCCATATCACACATACCTACATATGCGGAGGTCCTCACCAGAAACATACCTAAACACCACAGACTGAGCTCTTGGACTATGTGTCTCAGGTAGGTACATCCCTAACCTTAATCAGCATTTTACCTTCACCCTGGAAGATGCCGCAATACAAAATGAAAATTATTGACTTCAATAATTGGCTTAGTCTCTGGTGTTATTCTAAGGGAATCCAGTATCTGTCAACCTGAGATCACATGATCGACAGACCTTGATGCTTTGCCAGAGATGGTCTTCATCTATCGCACCTGGGATTTCAGCCACTGGCTAAGGCTCTTGCCACCTTCACAATGCCTTTTTTAGGCAGTGTCTCAAGGAAAAATTTCTCAATGTAAAGACTCCATCTAAAAATAACCTGTAGGTTATGCTGCTAAATACTTGGAGTCTTAACACAAAACTGCACTCACTGGAAGCAGTCCTCACCTTGGAAGATGCAGACATTTGTGAAGTCACAGAGACCTGGCTAGGTTGAGGAGAGGTTAGACCTCCTTCCGCATGTTCAGACCACAAACTGAAGGTGTGAACACTAAAGGAGGTGGTGTATCAATTTTCATTAAAGATAAATACACTTCCAGACTGGTCAACAGCATGATTCCCTGGCGATACTTCAGGTGCAATTAACTGTTGATAGGACACCTATTCAAGTCATTGCCAGGTACAGGACCCCCCCCTTCCATGAATCAGGACACCCACTCTGCCTATTTGGATCTACTTCAGTCTATCAAGATACATCAGAACACCATGGTTTTGGATGACTTTAACTACCCATCCACTAACTGGGCAAATTACTTGTGCTCAAACTCACTTGCCCAAAGGTTCCTCAACTTTGTTAACTCCAATGCCCTAGACAAGCTGGTTGACCCTCCCAGAAGGGGTGCCAACATTCTGGATCTGGTGCTTACCAATATGGGGGACCACTGTAGCACCCCCCACTGTGAGGCCTTCCCAGTTGAGATCTGACCACAAATCAGTCTCATTTGAAGTAACTATCACACCTGACCAACCCCCCACCCCGCAGTAACTAAACTAAAAAACTTCAACAAAGCAGATTATAACCTCTTACAGGATGGTATAAATGGAAGAAATTGCTATCTAAGAGTAAGAGGGAGTGAGCCCTAAACTGGAAACACTCCATCAGCTTAAACAAACGAATAAGACTTCTTGTGAAGTCCTCCAAAGGAAACTATGAATCCAAATTGGATTCCTCAACTAAAGACAACCATAACGCATCCTTTAGTTACATCCGTAGCCTAAAATGAAAGGCCCAGAACTGTGCCAAACTGGTAGTTAATGATACCACATATACTGAGACTTTGAACATAGCGAACCTGTTGGGCGACAGGTTCTATGAAAACTTCACGCGCCTGTCCCCATCACATGTACCCCGTGACATCCCTGCCACCCGTACCCTATGTTGTATCTCTAAAGAGCAGGTCATTAATGCCCTCTCTAAGACCAGGTACACAGCATCTATGGGACCTGATAACATCACAGGCTGAGTCCTACATGGGCTCCAACAAGAATCAGCAACACCACTGGGTACTCTTTTCAATCATAGCCTAAGCACCATTTTCATCCCAGTTGAATGGAAAACAGCCACTGTTGTTCCCTTGCACAAGGGTGGTGCTTCCACTGACCCTGGGAACTATAGACCTATTAGCCTGACTAGCCTCATCTGCATGGCCATGGAGAGAATCATCATGGACCTTATCAACAAAGATATAGGTAATCCTCAAACACTTGACCCTACTCAGTTTGGATTTGTCACAGAGAGATCATGCCTGTTAAACCTGGTGGACATCTTCAAGACAGTCACCAAGGCCCTGGATGAAAGGAAATCTGTGCATACAGCCTACCTAGACAGTCAAGGCATCTGACACTATCCCCCTCTCAGGCATCATTGACAAACTGACCCAGCTAGGTATTAACCCATATATCATTAGATGGATCTCTAACTGGCTCACTGATGGAACCCATATAGTCAAAATAGGGAAATCCACCTCAAACAGCAGACCTGTAACCAGTGGTGTTCTACAGGGATCAGTCCTGGGACCTCTGTTGTTTGGAATCTATTTCTCTTACGTACAAGCAAAAACTAAAGGTCTGTGGCTGACAAAGTTTAATGATGACTGCAAACGAGGAGTGGTCATAGAATCACCAAATGATGTCAGCATCCTACAAGATGGTCTTACACAAACACATGACTGGTGTCAAAATCATGGCTGTAAACTCAATGCAAAAAATGTATTATCATCGCTTTTGGTAAGGGCAATGTTCCTGCTAACTACCACATCAATAGCAACGCCTTGAGTATGCACTGAGTGGGGAGACACCTGGGCACTCAGGTTGACAACAATCTCATCTTTGACCACCATGCCTCTACAGTGGTAAGAAGGGCATTCTATATTGCTCATCTCATAGGTAAGGGCATTGACTCCAGAAAAAAAGAAGTTATAACCTCCCTGTACTCTTCCCTCAATAGGCCAATAATTTAGTACAACACCCCTTTTGGTATGTACCATTCCAAGCACCTGCAGCAATTGGAGAGACCACAAAGGTTCCTCACAAGGAAAATTCTAGGTCTTCAGCATCTGTACTATGTGGATCATCTGCAATCACTGTCACTTTATTCTGTTTCACACAGACTACTCAGAGTTAATCTCTGCCTTGCATACAAGGCAATCTCTGACACTGCTTTATTGGAAATGCTGTATCTCCGTAAGTCAAATGGTAGACAGGATTACTCACTCTAAAGATGTTAACCTGGCATGTGACATTAATAGAACCTGCTTGAGGGACAAATTTGTCTCCCAGAGGTTACCACACCTTTGGAACAGACTCCCTTCTTCATGTCAAACAGAGCACCTCACTGGCCCTCTTCCAACATAATCTGGATGATTAGATGGGTAACTGTAAATTCACCCCAGGGGTTCCACCTGTGTCCCTCTTGGAAAGGGGCAATAGGTGCTGATCATGGAAATAAGTGTAGAACTTGGCTAGGCTTGTAAGGGCCCTAGGGCCATTAGCCTAGTAGCTTCCTATGATCCTATAACTTCCATCTATTCCAAATTAACATCTTCCTATAAAAGTATTTTAAGATAACCTAATTTTAATTTTGGCAGAAATTTTCTATAAAGTTTTAGTATAATATTAGCCTTTTTACTTATGTTTCTTATCTCACTTTGTAAATTAAGTTTCATACTACTTGTAACTAATTGATAAAATCACGTTTTATATTACTTGCAACTATTGATAAATGCCTATGTTTATTGTGGAGCTTTTCTCCCCAGGCCTTCACTGAAAATGGGCTCTTTTGGCTCAATGGACTACCCCTGCAAACAAATGTCAATAAATAAATAAATAATAAATAAATATGGTCTATATGATACATCCATTGCATTCCTCAGAACTGTCTTCAGCTAGTAAGAAATACAAGCTCTACAAAAAAAATGTACTAGTCTTTCAGTACTGAGTTCTTGTATTGAAAAAGACTTTAGAATGAATAATTAATATGGCACAGTGCCTTAATTTGAGATTCAACATAAGAGAAAGTATTTCCTCTTCCAAAGCAATACATTCATGAGAAGCAAAAGTGGAGGCTCTAGGTCAAAAACAAAGTGAGGGTCTATAAATAGAACCAGAAGAAAGTTAATGTTACCACTGGTTCCCCAAATACCCTTTAACAAAGCCAAGGTTGCCAGCGTTTTAAGGCTGAAAATGATGCACAGCAATAAAAATATTAACACGTTAAGCTGATTTCCATATAATAAAGAAGAAAAAATACATGAGGATTCTATTTCTACTAGCTTAGAATTCAATGAAACAGGCTGTTCAAATTCAAAACCCCTATACTGTAACTTCATCTCTTCTACATCTGTTCATCCTCAACAGATGATGGGCTCCTACACTGCATTTCTAGTGACACTCTGTCTAAACTGGGTGTCCATTCTAAAACATATTTGATTGGTTATTTTGGCAACCTGAGTCTGCAACTGGTCATGCTATGATCACTGCTGCACTCTTATAACCAATCTTATAACCAGCTACATATTGTACTTATTTTACTGCCTGCACTTTAACAAAGTCATTTTGTGTTTAAATTACCTGTTTAGCTGTTGTAGGCTACACACTCAAGTGTGATGGCCATTTCTGTGCATTTAAAGTGTTTTTTTGATTGTATCTGCTTTATTTCCTGAAAAAAAAAAATACTTGTTTTTCCATCTTTCTAAGCTAGTATAGTCCAGTTTTCAGGTTAGTGCTGAATTCGGGGCTGTGTTACAAGTTTCTGTGTTTGCCCATACCTTACTTGGAATGAAGGAATTTTCTCTGTTCACCTGTGAGAGATGGGAGCTTTGAGCAGCCTATCTGTCCCTTGGAGGAGTGGTTTCAGCCCAGAAATTAGTAGTTTATTGGCCATTTCGGGCTAATTTCTATATCTTTAATTTCCCTGCTATAATACCTGCATTAGCGCAGTTTTGTGCACTGGGCAGCACCAGTTAGCTAGGGTATAACTATTCCCGGCTCCACAAAGTCTACTCTTCAATTTTTCCCTTGGAACTAGACAATCTTACAACTTAAGCACTCAAACCATTCACTTCTCAGCCCAGCACTTGCTCAAAACTCATAGCAAGCACTAATAAACCTTAGCACTAGATCGCCCTATACTGCAGAGAAGGACAAGGCTCTCTATTCGACCTTACCAGCAAATCAGTAAAACAGCTCACTGTACCTATCCAGGCATGTCCAAAGGGCAGTTTCAGGTGTACTCTCTGGTCCAACTGGTGAATCTGGGTATTTTGAGGCAATGTTACAACTGCCTCATGTACACAGACAACTCTCTCCTCCTACCACCAAATACTAATACATGTGAGAGATGCAATTATACAGCCAAACTGGAGGCTAAGCTCTCTCAACCCAAGACTGGACAAGACAGTCAAGAGGAGAAGGGAATTACTTGCACCACACCACCAGTCTCACATAGATCTATGAAACCAGCACCGGCAAAAAATAAATAAATACACGAAAAAAATACTCGGAGGCTCTAAATAAAAATCTACAAAAGCAACAGAGACCTCCAAAGCAGACATCCAAGCAACCTCCACCCCCCAACACAAACCATGAAACACATACTTCACAAAACCAATGTAGCACGCAATTACAGCCTTTAAGGCAAAATAACATACCCAACATACTAGTAATAGGTGACAGGCACACTGACATCCCACTCACTAGGCTGAATAAGGAGAAGGTTACTGTTAGCTGCCTGTCGGGTGCCAAGATCCACCTCATAACACAAGCACTCAGGTCACTCCAGAACAAGTACTAATACGACTCTGTCATTGTCCATGTTGGTGTGAATGACCTGAGCCGTACCTCCCTGGACTACATGAAAAGAGACATGGAAGAGCTCTCTGAGCACATAGTCCAGGCCGGTATGACCTTGAACCTGAGTAGCATCCTGCCCTCACCAAGAATGATACAATGGTATAAAGAAAAAATTATCAATTTCAACAATTGGCTAAGGTTCTGGTGTCATTCAAAGGGGATCCAGTGTCTGTCAGCCTGGGATGACATGCATGACAAGCCACGCTGCTTTGCTATAGACGGCTTGCATCTGTCACACTTAGGCTATTGAATACTGGCAAAGGCTCTTGTCATCCCCATAGTGCCTTTTTTAGGCAAGGCTCAAAAGACAAACACACCGCCGTAAATAGCACAAGTAACAAAAAACTGAGGGTAATGCTACTCAATGCCCGATGTCTAAATTTCAAAATGCATGCTCTCCTCAGTATGGAGAAAATCAATATATGTGCAGTAACAGAAACCTGGTTTAAGGCTCCAGAGAGCACCCCAGCACTACCAGGCTACAACTCATGCCATACATTTTGGACACAAAACCCAGACTGAAATTCAAAAGGTGGGGGCGTATCCATATTCATCAAGGATACCCACACCTCCAGGTTAGTGGCACAGCACAATGCTTCACAGATCATCCATGTTCAACTAACAACGGGCAGAACTGCAATTCAAATTGTAGAACACCCACCATGTCCCAGGACCCCCATTCCGCATTTCTGGAAACACTGGGAAACATAAAGGTCCTACCAAACACCCTGATATTGGGTGATTTCAATTACCCAAACATTAACTAGGAGAACTACTCAAGAAATAACTCCCTTACCCAACATTTCCTAGAATTTATAAATTCAAATGCCCTGGACCAACTGGTCAACATCCGCACCAGAGGTGACAACATACTGGACCTGGTCATCACCAACATGGGCGAGGTCCACACCGGAGGTCAACCCCTTGCTGGTTAGATCTGACCATAAACTAATCACTCTGGATATCCACATTCCGCCCCCACCCCTAGTCAAAGAAACCACCATGAAAAACTTTTCAAAAGCAAACTTCACGTTACTTATGATCGAGGTGAAAAGTTTAAAATCCCCCATGTTAAAGGATAATGCTGTCCAAGCTGCAAAATCCTTTACTAATGCACTCTACGGGCACCTACAAGAATGCATGAATCGTGCTATCCCAAGCAAAACCAAGACTCACTCCTCCAAGAAAGTCTGGTGGACCCCTGCCATAAACAAGCTATACAATAGAATGAGGAAACTAGTACAGAAAAGAGGAAAATCCCAAGAAGGGAAGACATCCCTGATCAGTATCAGAAAGAAACTACGATCCCTCATAAAAGCATCCAAGGCTAGCTTTGAAAGAAAAATTGCCAAGGACTCCAAAGATAACCACAAGGCATTCTTTAGCTATGTCAAGAATCTAAGTGGCAATTATCAGATCTGCTTGCAGAATGGCACAAAATACACTAAACTGACTGATATCGCCATCATCCTGGCAGACAGGTTCAGTGCAAACTTCAACCCTCTCACCCCCAAAAGGGCCCATAACCATACCAGAAGAATGTAGAGCCCCTGAAATCACAGACACTCAGGTTAAAACAGCCCTCTCCAAAGCCAAAAACACAGCATCAATGGGACCGGACGGTGTCCCAGGTTGCATCTTACACGAGCTCAAAGATGAACTAACCTTTCACCTAAACATACTGTTCAAACTCAGCCTTTCCACAGGCTACGTGCCCATAGAGTGGCGTACAGCAACGGTTATTCCACTCCACAAAGGTGGAGCCACAACAGACCCAGGGAACTATCGCCCTATAATCTTGACTAGCTTAGTCTGCAAGGCTATAGAGTGCATCATCATGGATCTCATTAACAGAAACATTGAGAACCTCCAAACACTGGACCCTACCCAGTTCAGCTTTGTTAAGGGCAGATCATGCCTCCTATACCTGGCAGACTTCTTTGAGACAGTTACTAAGGCTATAGATGAAGGAAAAGTGGTCCACACAGCCTACCTAGACCTTGCAAAGGCCTTCAACACCATTCTTCATTCTGGTATTATAGACAAGCTCACCAGCCTGAACATAAACCCCTACATCACGAGATGGCTTGCCAACTGGTTCATGGACAGAACCCACATGGTAAGAGTTGCGGGAGCTAGATCTGACTCTAAACCGGTTACAAGTGGCATTCCTCAGGGCTCAGTCCTAGGACCCCTCCTGTTCAGCATATACTTCTCAGAGGTACAGGCAAGCACAGGAGGACTATGGCTGACTAAGTTCACAGTTGACTGCAAACTAGGGGCTATAATTGATACTCCGGCTGACACAGACATCCTCCAAAAGGGTCTCACTGAGACAGATACCTGGTGTCAAAACCATGGCCTCAAGCTAAATGCCAAAAAGTGCATAGTCATCCCCTTTGGAAAAAACAAAGTACCCACAAACTACCACATAGGTGGCAGCCCCCTAAATACGGAAAACGTAATAAAGGATCTGGGGACCCAAGCAGATAGTAAGCTCTCCTTTGGTAATCACATTGCCAAAGTGGTTAGAAAATCCTTCTATGTGGCCCACCTAATCACAAAAGGTTTTGCATACAGATCAAAAGAGGTCATTGTGCCCCTCTACGCATCACTCATCAGACACATCATAGAGTACAATGCCCCATTTGGGATGTACCTTACAAGACACCTGCAACAGCTGAAAAGTACCTCAACTAGAGGATCACTGGCCTCAAACAGATGCGCTATGCAGCTCGACTGAAGAAACTCCAGCTGTACTCGATTGCATACCGCCTACTCAGAGGTGATCTCTGCCGGACATACAAGGCCATGTCCAACCCAGAACACATGGACATGCTCCACCTAAAGAAAACCATATCCCCTCGAGCCACATGCTCTAGGGATCTAAACCTCACCACAACAATAAATAGAACGTTCCTGAGGGATAGATTCCTATTCCAGAGACTTCCCATGCTCTGGAACAAGATTTCACTCTACATTAAGCACAGCTCCTCACTAATACTCTTCAAGAAAAACCATGACGAGTGGATGGGAAACAGAAAGTTTATCCCGGGGATCACTTCAGTGGCTCTGCTGGACAGAGGCAAAGGGAACTAATCTAAGGGGGAAGTGAAAGCCAACACATTCCGGCTAGGCTTATAAATGTCTTTGGGCAGATAGCCTAGTACCTACCTATGAACCTATATCTAAATAAAATGAAAAATTTTACAGACCTTAAATGATACAACAGTACTCTAAAGGAGATGTTATTTTGAAAATACATTTTATTATGCTGTGAGTGGCATTACTGCATAGCCAAACTAAATGAAATGGTAAAATGTAAGCAGAGTAGATGTTTTGTAATTATATGACTTCCATATTGACAGTTATTTATTAAACAGACTTTGTCTGATTTTGAATTTCAGTCTACAGTTTCTATGATTCTTCTCTTTACAATGCATGTATGAAGTTACTCTGCACTGCAAATAACTTGGCACAATTATAATACTATTGATATATTTTAAATTATATTTTAGTCACAATGACTCAGCAGTAGCCTGACACAAAGAAATAATCCAGTCTTTGATTTATTTCAATATCACTTTCTGAGTGGAGAGTGGGTCTACCATCTTATATTTTCATAGTGCATTCTTATCTCAGCCACATATCACATGTTTAAAGGTGATTTTTTAGTGGAACAAAGTGGCTGCCACTATTCCTTACTAACCATGCTTAGACAAATAATGTCACACCTTACACTGGTTTTGCAATTAACATCATATTTTCTTTTCTAAACACAATTTTACACTCATCATCATTTCTTCCTGTATTCAGTTTCATGATATTTCTAAGAACTTTTCAGAATACAGCACTATGATCTTTTTCTTGCTACATGTTGTTGCATCTTTCGGCTTTTCCCGGTTAGGGGTCGCCACAGTGGAACTCCGGTCCGCTAATGTTTGGTAGTTGATTTTTACGTGCCGAGTTACCAGCCCTGATGCACAACCTTCAATGAAGGTACGCCCATTCACGCATGTCTCCACGCAAAAGACGCTCTAGCTAAGAATCGAACCAGACAGCGTCTTACTGTGAGGCGACAACGCTACCGCAGCACCACCACTACTAAGTTTTGAATAACTACTATGCAACATAAGGCTGTTGTCCAGCTGAAACAAGTACTTACCTCTAGGTGCCTTGCTGGGATATGTTTTATTAAATGGCTTGTATTCTTCCGGTGGTGGCAAATCTTCAACTGAATGAAAGTTAAACTTGGATTCAAAGTTATCTAAGAGAAATAAAGAAAGTGATAAGTAAGTTGACCATTTTATTTAAAAACTATAAATTTCAGAACATGTAAAAAAAGTCAGACTTAGACTTCTGGGATTATTATAGAAGACTGTGGTTTGGAGATAAAACATCCATGTCATGTTGTAAAAGTCTAACACACGGATCCCAAATTAGGTATGTTCAAGGAAAAATGCATTTAGTTACAAATATTGTCTTTTATAAACTGAAATACATGCAAAGCATTGACATGGCTTTGGTAAACACTATACAAGTATCCATCTTCTGCTGTCAAAACTTTTTTTTCCCCCAGATACATTTCTTAAGTCTTGTAATGAAATGACAAATGTAAATATTTCAGTTATGTCTGGTGGGATGGGAACCTTTGGGTAACTTTACTCCTGACAAGCCACATCTCATCTCAAGAAGAAAGCCTGAAAGAACACACACTCAAGAGGGAGTAAATCAAAACCATAATCACCACCACCACTTAAATTCATCTCACTCTAAAAGTAATATGAATTGAAAGCTGATTAAATAGTCTCACAAAGTTAAACAATCAGGTTCACCCTCAACTCACATGATTACATGCTTTTCCTAAACAAACAGAAGATAAAAATGAAGCAATAAAAACGACTTTTGCTAAAACATTCCTTAGAAAAAATAAGAATAAAAAGATTAATGTTTCAAACGCTTTCTCTTCAGCGCACTTTGATGTGTTCATGCAAACCTGGTGGTGTTTTTCTAACTCTGCCAGCTATATCATTTATAGTCAAACCATTATGAAGAATTTCAGGTTCTACATAATGAATTAGATAAAAAATAAAATTACAGCACAGAACTGAGTGACAAAATAAAATATTGTTGATGCGTTTTCTATGAATGCTACGTAAATGTTCATAGATGGAATTATGGATTCTTCTAACAGTACACCCCACAAAAACTAAATGCATTTAATAACACCCAACAAAAGACAAATCATTGTAGGACTGATAAGTCTCTGGGAGGCCTGTTGATTTTTTTTTCTGCAGTATTAAAAAAGAAAGAAAGAAAGGGAAATGTAGATGTAGCTACTGTCTACCTGTATTATATGCTTACATCTTCTTGTTTCTACCTTCACAAGGCACAGTCCAGACTCCACAGAATGTGGAATATGCTCAAAGATATTTTTCAAGTTAAAATTACACTTGCTATTAAAATATGGGGTGCTAACCAAAAGGGATTCTTTGCATCACATAAGCAGTTGCCTATTTTTGGTCATAGTTTCATTACAGCAGGAGTGTCCAAGATGAAAGTTAAACATACCATAAATTTCTGTCCCTATAAACGTCTGATGCTTGATCAGTGTCTTTAGTGGGAGCATATAACTCAGACAAGTGTAAGGTTTAAAATCCCTTATATCTCCCCCATAACCTCTGTTTGTGCTGCACTAAAGCAGAAATAGAATAAACCCTGTTCAAGAACTTCTTACAAAGACATTGTACTTCTTTGCTGAAAATGGAGTCGACAATAGAATATCTACTTTTGCACACTATGCCTCCCTTCACAATACTGAATTTCATCTGTGTGGGGTATATATTGTGGCAATTTGTAAGTAATACTGGTAGCTTGTTTTTCTTGCCACACTGGTGAACATTCACACTTCTGCTATATTTTGTTTCAATTTTGATGTCCTAAAAAACAGGTACTTACTAATATTAAAACTAAACCTCAGAAAATTGCTAGCAGAATTGCAAAAAAATCAAGTGAGTTTTGAAAATTGTTAAGAAATCACTTGCCATTAATAAACAGAATAAAATAATTTGTGGATTTATGGCATTGTTAGGATCCATTGTATAATCCCACTCCTGTGTTCTGAATCTACAGAAAAGAACAGGTTACCAAAAGTAAGCATACTTTATTATAATCTAACGAATATCAAATATATGTCCATATCATAGGGTCAGTAGTCACTACTAATGGAATCGAGGAGACCACTGAGGGGCCTAACCCAATTTATGAATTATTCCAGAACACTGTCTGGTTAAGTGACTTGCTCAGAGTCACACAGCAGGAAAACAGAGGCTAAGGGAATCAAACCATGAATTACAGGAAACAGCTTGTTACTAGCCTATAGCCTTAATCAACTGTGCTAACTAAAACAACCCCTAAATGGTAAACAATGAGGCATACAGGTAGTGACTATCAACCATGGTGATGAAATCATCTGCTATCGCATGAATGTATTTCAGCTTGCAAATGTCTTTCAGTTTTCTTTTGCAACCTTCAGAATCCAAAAATGAAAGATTTGATGCCTTTAAGCAGCACTTCCAGTTTTTGCTTAACAAAAGCTGTAAACAGTTCTGTTTTGAAACTTACAGAATGCTCATTGACAGGTTAGTGCTGTCCTAATGTAGATTGGGAATAGTAAATGTTATACTAATATGAAAAATGCCATCTTCAAAAACCCAAAGTGTTGGCAGAAATTCTCCCACAACTACAACACTATCCATATTATCAGCCTTCATGATACACGCTGTAGCAAATTTCTGTAAACTAGCAGTAAATGATCTTTTGCTGAAAGACAAACTGTAAAGTTTAGATCTGCTATGCTTTGATAGTAAAAGGCACATTTCTGTCTCACAAAGATTCTCCAAAGCATCAACAGTACCTTGTGGGTAGTGGCATAGGTGCCAGAAGCTGTTGAAGACTGGGGGGGGGGGGGGTGAGAGGGGCACTTAGTGATCTAAAAAGGTCAATTTTTTAAAACTATTTACTAACACAAAATAGGTTAACTTGGAGGACATTTTAAGCTTAGCCAATTCTCTTTTGGTGCTTGAATTAACATTTCCTGATTGGTCTTACCTATCCCATGGCTGATAATTGTATATTAGCCCTAGTGAGAATAATTGTGATCACACCATATATAATTTGAGGGGACCCATGTAAGGGATGCAGCATTTAGAAACTGCCTCAATCCATTAGTGGCACGAGGTGCAATCCTGGAGTACATTTTCTATTACCCATCCTTAGATCCGAGTTGCATTTGAATATGGACAGGGATGAGCTTTGTTTTACTTGAATGGATACTCTGTTCTGGAACAGTGCTGTGAGATATATCCATCGCTCTACAACATTCATTTTAATACCTGGACTAAGTATTTCTGATGCCATTTGACTTTCTGATGTTCAGTAGGTCCATCTGTAATAGGGCAGAGGATGCCTTGAATGCCAGATATGTCACCTCTAAGCATGCTGTAGGATACTGAGTATAGTGATAAATGTTTGGAGTGGTCGATGCAAGACCTATTGTTTAGGACTTGTATCCTTTTAGTAAGGTATCTCTGTGGGTACTCCAATTTTTGCATGGGTCTGGACAGATACATGCCAAAGTAGGCATTATACAAAATGATTGACCTAATGAGGGCTTTATAAAGGGGGGCAACAACAGCTCTAGATCTAGTCACAATCAATTTGTTTATAAGCTGTGCAATATAGAATGACATTTTTATGACTCTGGGCACATGTTAGTCAAAAGTTAGGTCACTGTACACACAAGTTCCCAAATGCCAAACAACTGGGTTAGTTCTCAGGGGGCATTGTCAATTTGGCAGTTCCTTGGAGTAGATTACTTCCCAAAGGATACGATAATGTATTTTTTGGAGTTTAGTTTCAACTCATGATTCTGGCACCAGTTATTGTTTGGGACAAACCTTCCTGTATGATGTTTA
This sequence comes from Protopterus annectens, assembly GCF_019279795.1. Taxonomy (NCBI): domain Eukaryota; kingdom Metazoa; phylum Chordata; order Ceratodontiformes; family Protopteridae; genus Protopterus; species Protopterus annectens. The sequence continues at coordinate 372,197,054 of NC_056732.1, read as the reverse complement.
AGTCATTTAGGGATTCAATAACTGCTCCTAGCTTGCAGTCATCTCAAACTTAGTCAGTCAAAGCCCTTTGGTATTTCAGACACACACACACACGCTCCTTAAAAAGTGTAACAGACACACACACACACACACTCCTTAAAAACTGTAACACACACACACATACACCTTAAAAACTGTAGTATACATACAGAAACACACTCCTTAAAAACTGTACCTAATAAGGAAGCATGACTCTGGCAGCAGTCAATGTGTAAACAATACAGAGCAATAACAGAACCCTACTGAATATGATAAGAAAAATGAAACTCTTGGGCACAAAATGTGTGATTACCACCAACAGAACAGTTAAGCTAGTTAGTTACATTAGTATTATTTTTTTTCTTTTTGTTCCTTTCTTTTATCTTGTTTATAACTCAGTTGTTGCGAAGCACTGGGTCGTAACCAGTTGGGTCATGCCACCAGTTAGCAAAGAAGACTGCAAACACATTTGCCAAGACATTCCAAGGAGACGCTTACTATCAATCAGTCTTTGTTTCTATTCATCCCACCACTGAATATATTATTTATCCTTTCTTTGTGAGCTTAAATTGACTTCCATAACCACATTGTCAACAGGTTCCTTAATGCTAATGAATTAAGTATTGTTATTCCTGACTTGGATTAAGCTAAAGGCATATGGCATACACGTCACCTCTAAGCACGCTGTAGGATACTGAGTACAGTGATAAATCTTTGGAGTGGTCGATGCAAGACCTATTCTTTAGGACTTGTATCCTGTTCCTATTAGTTTCCAAATGCTATAGACCAAAAATCAGCCATCATTAGGTGTGAGATTTTATTCAAGTGGTACAGCAGCCTCTGAAAAAACAACAGATTCAGGCAGTAACTGAATAACAGCCTAAAATAACATTGATGTGATGGACAGGAGATTGAAAAGACACATTTTTCAGAAACTACTGGTTTATGCAAGACACTGGATCCTCCATGCCCTACATCCCACAATCCTTTCAAAGCTGCCATCACTCGAAGAAAAGGTAAATCAGTGTTTGTCCACATACCCATACATAAGCAGTGTGTGCCTTTCTCTGATTCAGACCTAAATATGATAAGAAAACATCATCTCCTTACTGTAGCATGACTCTGGCAGCACTCGGAAACTGTTGGACATAAATTTGTGATTATCAACAGAATGGCTGAGCTAGTTAGTTACTTCTGTGCACATCTGTGTTTAAATCCATGTTAGCATGTGTGATGCATGCATGGGAATCCATGTTTTGGGTCCTAAAAAAAACCCTCTATTTTTCTGGTATGTTGCTTCATTAATTTTTCCCCAAGAGACAGGTCTTGCAGCTGTAAAAGTGTGTGTGGGGGGGGCCCTCCCTCCCCCTCGACCTATAGTTCTGGCACTCACAGGTAGTGGAGGTTGAATGTATTAACAGTTGTGAAGAAATGCCAAATTCAGCTCAACGATGAATAAATGCAAGAAGATGAAGTTTCAGTAGCTGTAATGATACTCGAATGGCAAACCTTTTTGAGAGCACAACTCAGTGTGAGTCAACTGCCAAGATGATAACGTGAAAGTATGAAATTCTGCATCAGTAACCCCTGCAACAGCTTTAGTCACTATTCTCTGTATCTCTGATGATTGTTCCTTTGCCCTGTAAATGACATCTGTTAATTCATTCCTTATACTTCTGAGTGATTCTGATTTTGGTACACTTCCTTGCCAATCTTCCAACTTAAAGCTTGTGGGCCAGATCTCTCAAACACTGATTACACCTGTTGGGATAGACACTTCTTGGATATTGACTGTTATGGCTGAAGGCAATGCTGGTGTTGGGCTTTTATCCTTGGAGACCTTCTCAAGGGACAGGATAACAAAAATAATTATTTTAACTGGTGGACTCAGAAGACTGCAGAACCTGCTTGGCAGTACCTTCACTTGGGTTCTTGCTAGTGTTTTTTTTCTTAAACAACTTTATTGAACTTTCACTGGTGACACAGGCAAACTTACATTTATATGAAAGTGATCAAAACACATTAACAAGTTCACATTTACAAATATACATCACATATAATCTTCTATACAGCATAATGTAATCAATTCTACATTACATAAATATTTTAATTCCTGCAGTCTGTTAAACCTCATTCCTATTCCAAAAGAGTTTTCTCCATGTATTGTTCCTGCCATTTATTCCTAAATTTTTCTGATGATCTCACGTCATGCTCTTTTATCTCTGTTACAATTTTTACTACTTCAAATACGGTTGGTTTACACTTTGATTTCCATTTTCTAGTAACTGCTTTTCTGGCAGCCACCAGAATTAAACTTAATGAGGTCTTACTATGCCTGGGAAACTCATATCCTGCATCCCAGCTCAAAAAGTAATTTCCGAAATTACATTTATTTGCTTGCCCAGTACTGCTGGCAGAGTACTCTCTAGACAATTTTTAAAGTTTGACAAAATCTGCAGTTTAAGTAATTATAACAAATTAGGGTACTTGCATATTATTGCAACCAGATTTTGAAACAGGAAATATTGTCGCAAATGTGGATATTTACAAGTTTAACATGGCTGTGAAGGTCTGAAATGTAATGATTTTTAAAAGTCAATACAGTTATTAGCAATGCATTGTCTTAACCCCCCCCCCCCACACACACAAAAAAGAAGGTATAGTGCGATACATTGTCCAACAACTGTAGTCGGACATGCTTCAGGAAGTATTGCAATATGTTTTTGAGCAGTAAATTCCAGCCCCTTACCTATTCTCTGTACCTTTAATTGCAGTCATCCCTGTTGGCAGACTCTCCTTTCTCCATTCATGTGTTGGCTCAGTTCTTAGTATATGTTCTGCTACTTTGTGAATATCATATTCTGTATGACTGCTGTTATTCACCTTAAGGATCTGCATCCAAAATCCTACTCTTTCCTTATTCTTGAGTCCCCCCCCCCCACACACACACATCATTATCCCTGTCCACTTTGAATTTTAGCTTTCTGCTTGTGTTATGTGTAACAGCCTTAACTGAGAGGTCTAAAATATTCATTATAATCAAGTAATCCTAAACCTCTTTGTTCTATTGGAAGAATCAGCTTATTCCACATGACTCTTCCCCTCCCAGATACAATTCTTCAATTCTTTATTAATTCATAACTTATCTGCAGGTTAATAAAAATATGCCTGTCCTGTGTATAAAACTAAAGGGACTAAAGCATTGTTACTGCTAGTATCTTGCTATCCATATCCACATGCAAGAGCTTCCAGTTTCTCAACTTTTGCATTATAATTTTAGTTTGTTCCCACATATCCTTAGCTGCCATAACATCTTTTTAACCTGTACTTCAACATATTTCATTTTATTGTGTACTCATAAATATAGGGGCTGCTGAACCAGTTTGTGTTTGGGTACATAATTTATGGACTTAGCATGTTTTTATCATCGTCACTAATTTTACATCCTGAAAAAAAATGTGAAATTGCCGCAAAATGTTCCACAACAATGGGTTGTCCTTTTTTGGTTCTATCAGTTACAAAATAATATCATCTGATATAGTTAGCTTTGATTGAATACTATACTAATTATATCCTTGCATTTCTGAGTCCCTTTTATAACACAAATAACAAAGGGGAAAAAGGACAGCCCTGACTTGTTACTTTGTTCAGACATAACTTATCAGAGAGGAATCCTCACACTGATTTTTTGCCTTTGATCCCTCATATATTCTACTAATTAACCTTATTATTGTATTAGGAAAAACAAAAGCTTCCATTGCCCTACTCATAAAATTCCAACTTACTCTGCTGAATGCTTCCACTGCATCAAGATCCACCACCACTAACAGTATTTTGTTAACATTCTTCTTTTCTCTGGATCATCACTGTTATGTCACTGTTGACAAATGTTTGCCTCCCTTCCACAAAACCATATTGATCCATATCTCTCAATTTTGACATACCTTTCCCATTCTTTCAGCCAATATAGACATATAAACACTCTATAATCATGGTTTGAAATTGAAATGGGCCAATACGAAGCTGGATCTGATAGGTCTTTACCATCTTTAGGTATTACAACCACCAGAGCTTTTTTCCAGGATGTCTGTGCTTTCCCTCCTTTTAAAATAATCCATAAACCTCTTGTATTAGAGGCACATGGGATATCTGCAAATAACCCATTAAGGACATTAGGTGTTTCAGCTATATGACAGTTCTGAATGCCCACAACATTTTTCTTTTTAAGTCTGTTATGGACAAATTCAGGCCAATAAAGGCATACAGTAGATATAAAAAGTGTGCACGCCCCTGTTAAAATGTCAGGTTTTTGTGATGTAAAAAAAGGAGACCACAGTAAATCATTTCAAAACTTTTCCCACCTTTAATGTCATCCATAACCTGTACAATTCAATTGAAAAACAAACTGCTGGGGAAAAAATATAAAACATACAATAAGCTGATTGCATAAGTGTGTACAGCCTTAAATTAATACTTTGTTGAAGCACCTATTGATTTAATTACAGCATGTAACACTGTTGTAGGCTACACACTCATGTAATAGCCATTTCTGTGCATTTAAAGTGTTTTTTTGATTGTATCTGCTTTATTTTCTGAAAAAAAAACAAAAAGAAAACTTGTTTTCCCACCTTTCTAAACTAGTTTAGTCCAGTTTTCAGGTTAGTGCTGAATTCAGGGCTGTGTTACAAGTTTCTGTGTTTGCCCATACCTTACTTGGATAGAAGGAAGTTTCTCTGTTCACTGTGAGAGAGGGAGCTTTGAGCAGCCTATCCGTCCCTGGAAGAGTGGTTTCAGCCCAGAAATTAGTAATTTATTGGCCATTTTGGGCTAATTTCTATCTCTTTCATTTCCCTGCTATAAAACCTGCATTTGCTAGGCTTTTGTGCTAGTATACAGCTCAGCAAGCTCCTGCCTGGTGCCCTGCAGAGTTCTACAGCAGCAGAGAGACAAAAGAGAGACTTTGGAGTGATTAAGTATCATTTTTCTGCATTTTCTTGCTGCCTTTAGCTAATTCCGCCTAAAACGCCGATTTTCTATAGTTTCTGTGATTTAAAAAAGCTTGTTTCAGCTACATATTGTACTTATTTTACTGCCTGCACTTTAATAAAGTCGTTTTTGTGTTTAAATTACCTGTTTAACTGTTGTATAGAAGGAAGTTTCTCTGTTCACTGAGAGAGGGAGCTTTGAGCAGCCTATCTGTCCCTTTAGGAGTGGTTTCAGACCAGAAATTAGTAGTTTATTGGCCATTTTGGGCTAATTTCTATCTCTTTCATTTCCCTGCTATAAAACCCACATTTGAGCGTTTTTTTCCCACCGGGCAGCGCCAGTTAGCTAGGATATAACTATTCCCGCCTTCACAAAGTTTACTCTTCAATTTTTCCCTTGGAAATAAACAAACTTTCAACTTAAGCACTCAAATAATTCACTTCTCATCCTGGCATTTGCCCAAAACTCATAGCAATCACTGATAAACCTTAGCACTAGACCCCCCTATACTGTAGAGAAGGACAAGGCTCTCTATTTGACCTTACCACTCAGTCAGTAAAACAGTTCACTGTACCTATCCAGGCATGTCCAAAGGGCAGTTTCAGGTGTACTCTCCAGTCCAACTGGTGAATCTGGGCATTTTGAAGCAATGTTACAATTGCCTCATGTACACAGACAACCCTCTCCTCCTTCCACCAAACAATAATACATGCGATAGATGCACTTATACAGCCAAACTAGAGGCTAAGCTCTCTCTACTCAAGACTGGACCAGGCAGTCAAGAGGAGAAGGGAATTACTTGCATCACACCACCAGTCTCACATAGACCTATGAAACCAGCACTGGCAAAAAACACACAAATACACAAAAACATACTCGGAGACTCTAAATAAAAATCTGCAAAAGCAACAGAGACCTCCAAAGCAGACATCCAAGCAACCTCCACCCCCAACACAAACCATGAAACACATACTTCACAAACCCAATGTGCCACACAATCACAGCCCTTAAGGCAAAATAACATACCCAACACACTAGTAATAGGTGACTCTATAGTCAGGCACACTGACGTCCCACTTACTAGGCTGAACAAAGAGAAGGTTACTGTTAGCTGTCTGTCGGGTGCCAGGATCCGACACATAACACAAATACTCAGGTCACTCCAGAACAAGTACAACTATGACTCTGTCATTGTCCATGTTTGTGTGAATGACCTGAGCCGTACCTCCCTGGACTACATGAAAATAGACATGGAGGAGCTCTCTGATCACATAGCCCAGGCCGGTATGACCTTGACCCTGAGAAGCATCCTGCCCTCACCAAGAATGATACAATGGTATAGAGAAAAAAATTATCAATTTCAACAACTGGCTAAGCTTCTGGTGTCATTCAAAGGGGATCCAGTGTCTGTCAGCTTGGGATGACATGCTCGACAACGCATGCTGCTTCGCTAGAGACGGCTTGCACCTGTCATCCTTAGGCTTTTGAATACTGGCCAAGGCTCTTGCCACCCCCATAGTGCCTTTTTTAGGCAAGACTTAAAAGACAAACCCACCACCATAAATAGCACAAGTAACAAAAAACTGAGGGTAATGCTGCTCAATGCCAGAAGTCTAAACCTCAAAATGCATGTACTCGAGGCACTCCTCAGTACGGAGAAAATCGATATATGTGCAGTAACAGAAACCTAGTTTAAGGTTCCAAAGAGTAACCAGCACTACCAGGCTACAATTCATACCATACATTTTGGCCACAAAACACAGACCAAAATACAAAAGGTGGGGGAGTATCCATATTCATCAAGGATACCCACCCCCTCCAGGTTAGTGGCACATCACGATGCTTCAGAGATCATCCACATGCAACTAACAATGGGCAAAACTGCTACTCAAATTATAGCTTGCTACAGATCACCCACCATGTCCCAGGACCCCCACTCCACATTCCTGGAAACATAAGGGTCCTACCAAACACCCTGATATTGGGTGATTTCAATTACCCAAATATTAACTGGGAGAACTACTCAAGTACGAACTCCCTTGCCCAACATTTCCTAGAATTTATAAACTCAAATGCCCTGGATCAACTGGTGAACACCCCCACCAGAGGTGACCTCATATTGGACCTGGCCATCACCAAGATGGGCGACCGGTGTTCCACACCAGAGGTCAACCCCTTGCTGGTTAGATCTGACCATAAACTAATCACTCTGGATATCCACATTCTGCCACCACCCCTGGTCAAAGAAACCACCGTGAAAAACTTTTCAAAAGCAATCTTCATGTTACTTAAGACTGAGGTGGGAAGTTTTGAAGCCCCCATGCTAAAGGATAATGCTATCCAAGCTGCAAAATCCTTTACTAATGCACTCTACGGGCACCTACAAAAATGCATGGATTGTGCTGTCCCAAACAAAACCAAGACTCACTCCTCCAAGAAAAGGAAACCAGTCTGATGGACCCCTGCCAAAAAACAAACTATACAATAGAAGGAGGAAACTAGTACAGAAAAGAGTAAAATCCCAAGAAGAGAAGACATCCCTGATCAGTATCAGCAAGAAACATTCCCTCATAAAATCATCCAAGGCTAGCTTCGAAAGAAAAATTGCCATGGACTCCAAAGATAACCACAAGGTATTCTTTAGCTATGTCAAGAATCTTAAAGAATACCAAGTGGCAATTCTCAGATCTGCTCAGAGTTAGTGCAGAATGGCACAAAATACACTGAACCGACCGATACAGCCAACATCCTGGCAGACAGGTTCAGTGCAAACTTCACCCCCATTTCACCCCCAAAAGGGCCCATAACTATACCAGAAGAATGTAGTGCCCCTGAAATCACAGACACTCAGGTTAAAACAGCCCTCTCCAAAGCCAAAAACACAGCATCAATGGGACTGACGGTGTCCCAGGCTGCATCCTACATGAGCTCAAAGATGAACTAACCCCTCACCTAAACACACTGTTTAAACTCAGCCTCTCCACAGGCTACGTGCCACAGAGTGGTGCACAGCAACGGTTATTCTGCTCCACAAAGGTGGAGCAACAACGGACCCTGGGAACTATCGCCCTATAAGCCTGACTAGCTTGGTCTGCAAAGCTATGGACCGCATCATCATGGATCTCATTTACAGACGAATTGGAAACCTCCAAACACTGGACCCTACCCAGTTCGGCTTTGTTAAGGGCAGATCATGCCTCTTAAACCTGGTGAACTTCTTTGAGACAGTTACCAAGGCTATAGATGAGGGAAAGGTGGTCCACACAGCCTACCTAGACCTCGCAAAGGCCTTCGACAGCATTCCCCACTCAGGTATTATAGACAAGCTCACCAGCCTGAACATAAACCCCTACATCATGAGATGGGTTGCCAACTGGCTCACAGAAAGAACCCACATGGTAAGAGTTACAGGAGCTAGGTCTGACTCTAAACTGGTTACAAGTGGTGTTCCCCAGGGCTCAGTCCTAGGACGACACCTGTTTGGCATATACTTCTCAGAGGTACAGGCAAGCACAGGAGGACTATGGCTGACCAAGTTCGCAGATGACTGCAAACTAGGGGCTATAATTGACTCTCCGGCTGACACATACATCCTACAAAAGGGTCTCACTGAGACAGATACCTGGTGTCAAAACCATGGCCTCAAGCTAAATGCCAAAAAGTGCATAGTCATCCCCTTTGGAAAAAACAAAGTACCCATAAACTACCACATAGATGGTATCCCCCTAAATACGGAAGATGTAATAAGGGATCTGGAGACCCAAGTAGATAGTAACCTCTCCTTTAATAATCACATTGCCAAAGTGGTTAGAAAATCCTTCTACGTGACCCACCTAATCACAAAAGGGTTTGCATCCAGATCGAAAGAGGTCATTGGGTCCCTCTCCGCATCACTCATCAGACCCATCATAGAGTACAATGCCCCAATTGGGATGTACCTTACAATACACACCTGCAACAACTGAAAGACCACAGAAGTTTCTCAACAAGAGGATCACTGGCCTCAAGCAGATGCCCTATGCAGCTCGACTGAAGAAACTCCAGCTGTACTCGGTTGCATACTGCCTACTCAGAGGTGATCTCTGCCTGACATACAAGGCCATGTCCAACCCAGAATTGATGGACATGCTTCACCTAAAGAAAACCATATCCCCTCGAGCCACATGCTCCAGGGATCTAAACCTTACCACAACAATAAATAAGACATGCTGGAGGGATATATTCCTGCCCCACAGATTTCCCATGCTCTGGAACAAGATCCAAATATACATTAGGCAGAGCTTCTCGCTAACAGTCTTCAAGAGAAACCTTGACGAGTGGATGGGAAACAGAAAGTTTACCCCAGGGATCACTTCAATGGCTCTGCTGGACAGAGGCACAGGGAACTAATCTAAGGGGGCGGCGAAAGCCAACACATTCCGGCTAGGCTTATAAATGCCTTCAGGCAGATAGCCTAGTACCTACCTATGAACCTATTCAGTCTTCTTTGGTACACACCTGCCATTGATTAAAGAAACTCTGGTTAACCCCAAATAAAGTTCAGCTGTTCTAGTAGGATTTTCCTGATACTATTCAGTTGCCTGCTACAGCAAAAGCCATGGTTCACAGAGAGCTTAAAAAGCATCAAAGGGATCTCATTGTTGAAAGGTATCAGTCAGGAAAAATTTCCACAGCACTGGATACCACAGAACACACTGAAGACAGTCATCAAAAAGTGGGAGAAAATATGGGACAACAGTGACATTGCAAAGAACTGGACATCTCTCCAAAATTGATTAAAAGACAAGATGAAAAATGGTCAGGGAGGCTGCCAAGAGACCTACAGCAACACCGAAGGAAATGCAGGAATTTCTGGCAAGTACTGGTTGTGTACTACATGTGACAACAATCTCCCGTATTCTCCACATATCTGGACTATGGGGTAGGGTTGCAAGACGGAAGCCTTTTCTTACACAGAAAAACATTCAGGCCTAGCTAAAATTTGCAAAACAATACATCAGGTCTCCCAAAAGCATGTGGGAAAATGTGTTATGGTCTGATGAGACCAAGGTTGAACTTTTTGGCCACAATTCCAAAAGGTATGTTTGGCACAAAAACAATGCTTTGCATCACCAAAAGAACACCATTCACATGGTGAAGCATGGTGGTGACAGTATCATGCTTTGGGGTTGCTTTTCTTCAGCTAGAACTGGGGCTTTAGTCAAGGTGGAGGGAATTATGAACAGTTTCAAATATCAGTCACTTTTGGCCCAAAACCTTCAGGCATCTGCTAAAAAGCTGAAGATGAAGAGGAATTTCAGCTTTCAACATAACAATGACCCCAAGCATACATCCAACTCAACAACAGAATGGCTTCACCAGAAGAAAATTAAAGTTTTGGAATAGTCCAGCCAGAGCCCAGACCTAAATCCAATAGAAAATCTGTGGCATGATCTGAAGAGGGCTGTGCACAAGAGATGCCCTCATAATCTGACAGATTTGGAGGGCTTTTGCAAGGAAGAGTGGGCAAATATTGCCAAGATAAGATGTGCCATGCTGATAGAGTCCTACCCAAGAAGACTGAATGCTGTAATTAAATCAAAAGGTGCTTCAACAAAGTATTAGTTTAAGGGTGTGCACGCTTATGCAACCAGCTATTTGTACATTTTTTATTTTTTATATTTTTCCCCCTAACAGATTTGTTTGTTTTTCAACTGAATTGTACAGGTTATAGGTCACATTAAAGATGGGAAATGGTTTGAAATTATTTATCGTGGTCTGATTTTTTAAATCACAAAAACCTGGCATTTTAACAGGGGTGTGTACACTTTTTATATCCACTGTATACAGTTCTACCTATTTTCCATCATTATATCAGTTATACATCATATGCCTATATGCTTATCAGTGGAAATGCGTGGGTGAGGGCCCTGACACATTACAAATGAGGTGGATGTGGTTCATGCAGAACAGCTAATGGCACAAATGCTGACAGAAGCACAATGCTTCTGGGGAACAGCTGTATAATCCTTGTGAATAGCAATACAATAATGCAAACGATGAACTCTCTCAGGTTGCAAGTGAATCACATGTCATGTGTTTGTGTATATAACAGCATTACTCCACTACAGAACACATGCCTTAGTAAGGCATCAATATACATAGCATCATCCCATGTCAACAGTCCTCAGGAAGCATATTATTATGAGAGGAATGTGTAACCAAATGGGAGCATTGGCCATCAATACAGTAATTCAAATCACAGATTGGAATACACTGTTGTAGGACAGCAGCACATACATTTCAACAAAGCATATGGGGATGACAACGACATTGCTATGTGCAATATTCAGACATTACTAGGCTAATGGTCAAGAGAACATAAAATCCTAGCCATTATTATAATCTTTAAACCCAAACTGCCATATGTATGTGATGGAAGACAGTAGGGGTATATGAGCATGTATGTGTTTGATTTAATTACAGATTGCTTTTGTCCATATGTGACATGTGCACCACCCCATGACAGAATCAGCAATCACACATCCAGAGGTCTGGAGAGGTTTTGGAGAGGACAATGGAGGGGCTTTGCTTTACAATGTGTATATGTATCTTTGAGATGATGACATCCTTAGTGTACCACAGAAAGAATGTTATGTGGGCAGAGGGAAACAGGGGATTTTGGATTTATGAGTCTATGTAAAAGGTTCTCCTGAGTGGGAGCCAAATGAATAGAGATTCAAAACATACAGTTACTGTACTATACCACCAACCACACTAATTTACTGAAGTCAGATTCAAACACCACACCTGTGTAAGGTATACAAGCAGGATTCCATGCAACGTAAGACTATTACCACTACAGATGTGTGTTTAACAGTGTCTGAGTACACTTTATAGGTGATAACATCAGCAATGTATGTTGAGAAGATGATATTAGGAAAAGTGTGTGACATTGATGTGGACTCACATCACTGCGTAAAATTGTCTACAGAATGATCTGACAAACTAATTCTAAAGGTTACCCAATCCCATACACTATTACGGCGACTCCCTCTATTTTAATGAAATTGCGAAATCCAGGAATGTACTTCCTCAGAAAATCATAACAAATCAATTCATAAATTTAAACAACTCCTAAATTATCTCTCTAACTACTGGCTATGCTCCTGAAATACTCTTGGCTAATTACACTGGTATGCAAACACACCTAAATAACTAAGTTATTACTGGTCATTCTGTTCTCTCTCTTCATCTTCTTGTATTAATAAAATTGTCAATTGTATACCTAACTGCAAATTGTTAATATGTCTCTTTGTACTTCTATTTAAACTTCTCTGTTATTATACTCTGCATGTTTAAATTCTTGTTTAATTTCACTGCGTTTGTATTATTATCTTGTATTGTTTTGTGTTAATTATTCACCCGGAGCTTTTCTCCCTGCGTCTCCAGTGAAAATGGGCTACTGGCCCAGTCGGACTATACCCGGTTAACAAATGTAAATAAATAAAATAAATAAATAGTTGAATGAACACACCCATACATGGGTTGACTCCTATGAGATTAGAACCCCTACTTATCCAATTACACAAGCTGCAGAACACACCAGTTAATGCTAGTGCCACTGCACAAGTCTGATCTTAAGATTGTCACAGTGCATTTTATACAGGATGACATAAGCAGTGTATGCTGAGAAGAAAATCTTGGGAAGAGTGTGTAACACTGATGTGGACTTACATTCAAGTGTAAAATTGTCTCCAGGCTGACAGCTGAATGAACACAAGATCACGCACACTCAAGTTGACTGCTGTGAGATTAGAACCCCTACCTATCTATTTACACACTCTGCAGCACAAAGTACTTTATGCTAGTGCTACTGCACAAGTCTGTCTTTAACACTGTCACAGTGCACTTTACAAGGGATGACATCAGCAATGTATGCTGAGGAAAAAGATATTGGGAGGAGTGTGTGACATAGATATGGACTCACATCCTGGTGTGGAATTGTCTCCAGACTGGTAGTTGAATGAATGAATACACACACACACACACACACACAGAGACACACAGACACACACACTCACACTCACACTCTCACACACTCACTCACACTCACTCACACTCACTCACACTCACTCACACTCACTCACACTCACTCACACTCACTCACTCACACTCACTCACACTCACTCACTCACACTCACTCTCACTCACTCACACTCACTCACACTCACTCACACTCACTCACACTCACTCACACTCACTCACTCACTCACTCACTCACTCACTCACACTCACTCACTCACACACTCACACACTCACACACTCACACACTCACACACTCACACACTCACACACTCACACACTCACACACTCACACACTCACACACACACACACTCACACACTCACACACTCTTGAGTTGACTGCTGTGAGATTTGAATCCCTACCTATCTAGTTACATACACTACAGAACACAGTACTTAACATTAGTGCCACCACACGTCTACCTTTACCAGTGTCAGACTGCACTTTGTAGATGATGGCACCAGCAATGTATTCTGAGAAGATGATACTGGGAGGGCTGTATGAAACTGCTACAGAGTCATGTAGCAGTGTAAGTATCTTAAATATCTTCTGAATGCTACATGAGTGAGGACAACAGGACCCGAATACACATACACTACTCAGAAGTTTATTGCTGTGAGATTAACACCCCTATCTATCTAATTATACAATCTAGAGAACAAAATACTTAACACTTGCACCACTGCAGAAGTCTGATACTAACAGTGTCACAGTGCACTTTATAGAGGATGGCATTATCATGCATGCTGAGAAGATGATGTTGGCAGGGCTGTATGAAATTGCTGTGAAATCATGTACCAGTGTAAAATTATATTCTGAATGCTACTTGAGTGAGGGTAGCAGGGCCTGGATTCATGCTCTTCTGATTACACATGCGCACACACACACGCGCACACACACACACACACACACACACACACACACACACACACACACACACACACACACACACACACACACACAAATATGCATTGACTGCTGAGAAATTAGAATCACATCCTATCTTATTACACAAGCTAGAGAACACAGTACTTAATGCACGCCACTGCTGAAGTCTGATTATAACAGTGTCACAATACACTTTATAGAGGATGACATCATCATGTCACCAGTAAGATATACCGTTATCAGTCCTGATGAAGTCTCGTCATGAAATGAAAGCACTAAACTGTTATGACTGTTAAGTTCAATTAGCTGAGTGTTTATAGCAAATAGAGTGATATTTATTTAAATGGGTCCTGTATGCCTTTGTTACTGAGTAGTTTTGGTTTTATAGACATTTGTATCTTGGTCACGGCATCTATTTTTCGTGTTTGGTTTCTGTTATGAGATTTGTTAGCAGAGCCAGGACTTGTGATACATCTGTGTTTCTGCAAATTTGCAAAAGTAGATATAAATACATCTGACAACCTAGTTGTAAGAAGCTGTCATGAATACATATTGCAGAAGTGAGACAGACGTGCTTGCTTCTCAGGATGTTGTGTAGATGACACAAAATCACACTTTGGAAACACCAGTAGTACAATGATGGAGTTATCTGTCTTCATATTCAGATAAAGGTATGTCCACATTAATAAAAGTTACTGATATCAATGAGGTATGATGATGGATGACCAATGTTCAGTGTCATTATAAACCCATATCAAAAGTAACAATGCAGTTTTGCTGTGTAATTCTGCAGTCTGTTTGACAATGGCCCAAGTCTTGATATATTATTTGCAAGTGCATTGCTGAAAGGCACGCATGAATATCAGAAAGTATGTGTCCAGTTAAACACACATCACTGCCTTTCTCTTGTGCTTATGAATGCATTTCCATGTACTGCCGAATTACAGCCCATTACTAAGCATTAGATATGCTATACACCACTTCACAAAGTGCATCACTGAGAAGCTCACTTGCGAGGATGATGCCAAAGTATTAGGGCATGTGTGGTTTGATTTTCAGGAATTCAACAGGGACTTGTGAAATAGCAGAGTCCACTGGCGCTCACTGCCAAACTGTGTGCAAACAGGGAAATACAGTAACTTACCTGACTGGGGGTTAACAGAATACATGTGTTTGCTGCTAATGTGTACTGTCAGAGTTGCAAGATATGTTATCAGAGAAATTGCTGGCAGCTAGTATGATGTACATGCTGTGGTCTATCTTTGAAATGCCAAAGTGCATTACATCAATAACTGTTGGCACTGCCATCCCTGTTTGTTTGATGTTAAGCACCAAGCAAATGCAGTTTTCTGCTTAAGGAAAACAATGAAAAGTTTAATGTAGTATGCCTTCCTCTGTGCAAACAGACTCAGCAGCAATGCATGTCCGACAGCACTCTGGACAGTACTGAGTGTGGAAAATAAACCTGCTGCCTAACTATCTGTGGCACAGGGTGTAAGAATACAGTTTCTGATCAGAGTGTGGGTCAGCCAGGGTCAAATCGAGATGATTCTTTCTTTTTACAAATGATGTCAGGATATCATTACCTAAGTAAACATGATCAGGACTACAAATGTGACTATCAGTGAGTACACTAAAGAATGCGTCTCCCCCACACTGTATCAGTAATGCCTACCTAAATACACTTGTACAACTAGTAGCTGTTTTGCAGGCTTCACTGCAAAAAAAAAAGTCAATTGTGTGTACAGTTTGCTACAAATGACAAGGTGTGGAACATCTTTTGAAATGATTAGTATGATTCAGCAGATATGCTAACTATTTATGTAGGGCCGGATATCCAGAAAAGTGTGTGCAGTATAATTCTTTACAAATAATAAGTTATGTACTCACCATAACGTTCCATGTGAGTTGTTCCATCTCGCCTTCATTCTTTACTGATGGGTTTGAAGCCGATCCATTGGCTCCGATATGGCCATTTGCAAAGCTCAAGGTTTACCAGTAGCTCAAGACCAAGCCCCTTATCCCATAATGCAATGCCAGAATTACCTCAGATCTTGTTTGCTGCATGTACTATATCCATATAAGTGAACTACTCTCCCATAGAGAGGAAGAAGAATTGAGCAACCAGGATGAGATCAGCCTCTAGGTCAACTATCAGCCAGATGGGGGAAGGAGGGAGGGACGTAAGAATGAAGGTGAGATGGAACAACTCACATGGAACGTTATGGTGAGTACATAACTTCTTAATGTGAAGTTGTTCAATCTCGCCCTTCATTCTTTACTGATGGGTAGTGTCCCTCAATCTCGGGTGACTTACAGGAGTACATTCTTCAGGACAGTAGACCCAAAGGAAGCCCTGTCCCTGGAGGCCTTATCAACTTTGTAATGAGTGATAAAGGTATGAGGTTTAGACCAAGTGGCTGCAGCACAAATGTTATCAAGGGGCAATTTGGTTTGGAATGCAGAAGATGTAGAAACTGCTCTGGTAGAGTGAGCTTTAATCTTGTGTAGTAAGGGCATATTAGCAGCAGAATAAACAAAAATGATACAATCAGACAGCCATTTAGAAAGCATTGTTTCAGTCACTGGCCTACCTTTTCTGGCTTCAGAGAAAGATACAAAGAGCAGGTCTGATTTTCTAACATCTTTTGTTCTGTCCAAATAATATCTGAGCTGTCTGTGAATGTCAAGTTTGTGCAGCATACATTCTAATTTATTGGAATGGTTAGGGAAGAAGACTGGCAACTCAGTGACTTGGTTGATATTAGATTCCGAAAAAACTTTAGGCATAAAGCAGGGGTTTGTCCTAAGAGATACTCTATCAGCATGAAAAATCAAATGAGGAGGGCTGATAGATAAAACTTGAAGTTCTGACACTCTGTGGGCAGACGTAATAGCCACCAGAAATATGGTTTTCCACAATAAAAATTTGAGATCACAAGATGATGCTGGTTCAAATGGGGGAAGAATTATATGAGACAGCATAAAGTTTAGATTCCAAAGAGAATAAGGAGTTTTCGCTGGAGGCCTCATGTGAAAGGTTCATTTGAGAAAGGCCTTGGACAACTTGTGGGACATTATGTTTAGCCAGTCAACTCCAAGATGAAAGTTAGATATAGTAGCCAAATGGACCAAAATTGTTGAGGCTGCTGCTCCTTTATTAAAGATCATAGTCAAGAATTCTAATATGGACATCAAGGGGGCTTGATAAGGATCAATGTTCTGCTTAAAGGCCCATATTGAAAATCTCTTCCACTTACTAAGATATAATCTTCTGGTGGACGGCTTATGGGAAGACAAAAGGATCTGCTTTGTCTCACTGGAAAGGTTATGAAGCCTCGCTATGAGGGGAACTGGAGCAGCCAAGCTGTTAGCTTCAGCGACTGCAAGGAAGGATGGAGGTCCCCTGACGGATGTGTCAGAAGGTCCGGAACTGGGTCCAGAATCCATGGATCCTCCAAGAGATGATGATGAAGAAATGGGAACCAAATCTGCCGGGGCCAGTGAGGGGCTATAAGAATGATGGTCCTTTCCAGCGACTTTGCTGTCTATAGAAGTCTGGGTATTAATGGGATTGGAGGGAATGCATAGAGGAGACCCAGGGGACAATCGTGTACAAGTGCGTCTCTCGGGGGTTCTCCCAGAGGGGGAATCAGGACAAAGTAGCTTCTGCATTTTGCATTGATGTGACTGGCAAAAAGATCGCAGCAAGACTGGCCCCATTTGTGGAAAATCCTGTCTGCAATCTCTTTCTTGAGGGACCACTCATGCGGCAAACAAGATTGCCCTGCTCAGTTTGTCTTCTACCACGTTGGATCTCCCTGGGATGTGCATTGCCAACAGAAAGCACTGGGGGGAGACAGCCCACTGCCAAACACTGAGGGCTTTCTGGCAAAGGGGGCAAGACTTGGTTCCGCCTTGCTTGTTCAAGTACCAGACTACTGACATATTGTCTGTTTGAACTGCATTCGTCCCTAGAGGAAGAGAGTCCTGGAAGTACTGCAATGTCAGAAGTACTGCTCTCATCTCCAGAACATTGATATGCAGATGTGACTCTTGATCCGTCCATGTGCCTTGGGCAGTCTTTCTCTGAAAATACCCCCCCACCCTATCAGGGAGTGCCCGTGGTCACAGTGGCTACTGGAGGGGGTAGTACAAAGGGGCGTCCTATGGTTACATGAAGAGACGTCAACCACCACTGGAGATCTCTCTTGCAAGAGTTCTTAATTAAAATCATGTGATTCATTGGGCATTCCTGATAAGACCATTGAGTGAACAGCAGCCATTGAAAAATCCGCATATGCATCCTTGCTACCAGTATGGCCAAGATCGCTGCAGCCATCAAACCCAACACTTATAAAACTTCTACGGCTGGTGCTCTGTCTTTCGATACCAAAGAGCTGACATGCTGGCAAAGAAGAAAGACCCTCTTGATTGGTAGTCATAGAGTTGTGCGTGAAGTGTCTAACTCTGCCCCATAAAGACGATATGCTGCGTTGGCGACAAGGCAGACTTTTCTGAGTTGACTAATACCTAAGTGATTGCAGAGTGTCAGAGTGTATTCCCTTGCCTGAATCAGTTGATGCCTGGTGTGGAGGTAAGGAGCCAGTCGTCTAGGTACGGAAACACCTGGAATCCTAGATGCCTGAGGTGAGCCGTGACCACTGCCATGCATTTGGTAAACACTCTGGGGGCTGTAGAGAGACCAAAGGGCAGGGCTTGAAATTGATAATGACTGGCTCCCAGCCGGAAATGCAGATGATTTCTGGATGGCCTGGCCATTTTTATGTGGTAGCATGCATCCTTGAGATCTACTAAACACATCCAATTGTCTCTCCCTAAAAAGGGAAGTATAGACTGTAGCATGACTATCTGGAACTTCTCTTTCTTCACAAATTGGTTAAATCTGTTGAGGTCCAAAATGGGTCTCCAGTCCCCTGTTTTCTTTGGAACCAAAAAGAATCTTGAGTAAGTTCCAGATCCTGTTTGGTCTGCTGGGACTGGCTGGAGGACTCTTTTTTCTAGCAACTTGTGGACCTCTATAGTTGCTTGTTCCCTGTAACTGGGTGGAATATCTGGGATTCTCCTTGCGGGTGTGGGTGAAGTGGAGAACGGTATGAAATACCCCCTGGAAATAATACTTTGTACCCAGCTGTCATTTGTTATATCTTGCCAGGCATCTGGGTACAAAGATAAGAGACCGAAGACAAACTAGGGAACAGGGATAAAAACCTCCAAGTAAAAAATACATGAGTCCTGGGCACACCACAATGAACAGCCGAACTACATAAACATGCATAGTGTAGAGTAAACGTTAAAAATAAAATTGTTTATTTTAAGTGTACAATTATAAAATCCACTTTTTGTCGAGAAACTAACTCAACTTCTTCAGAAATGTTAAATGACAACCATTTCCAATTACAGGTGTCTTAAATAAGTTTAACTGGTCACATGGATATCCAATTTGACTGATCAGTACTGCTCACACCTGGTCATGGTTTCCTTCACTTTAGGCCCAAAGAGAGATGAGCCATCAAAAGGGGTGTTCACAAATGGAGACTTAAAGGGCTCCCATGAAGGAACACAAGCGCATCCAGGAATGTCTTCTTAGAGCAGTTCCTGTACCCGTGGCCCTACTCGCCCCATCAGCTGCATATGATATGAGACACATGGACGAGTTCACAATGGAGTTTAGGGTAGCAAGCTGGGTGGCAATGTTGTCGGAAGCCCCTGCAGCTACAGTACCCTGAAGAGTATCTCCCAACTCCTTAAGGCGATCTCTTTGCAGCCTGGTGAAATTGGTCAAATAGTTCAGGGATCGGAGTGTAAAAGTCACTGAACTAAACATGCATTTCCCATATCTATCCATGATCCTGGACTTTCTGTTATGAAGATGGATAAACGAGGAAGTCTCAGACATTTCCTTTTTGGTGGCCGCCACCACCACCATGGCATCAACAAGGACTCCTTTGGACAAAAAGGATTTATCTATGGCGGCAGAAATAAACTTATCAGGCCTCCGAGGGACAGGCTCCATGGACTCTGGTAACTCCTACATCACCTGAGAGATCATCTGCATGCGCTCATCAAAGGGTGAAGATACCCAAGAGGTGGAAGGTTGAGACCCGAAAGCCTTCAGGAGAACTGACTCATCCTCAGTAGGGCTTTTAGACTGCCAATCACCCCTCTGCCTAAGGATCTCAAGTATCTCCGCAAAGGAGATATCCTCAGAGGGGGATCGTGGGGACCCTTCTGACTCATCCAAGTCAGCGTCAGATGTCAAAGACTCTTGTGGGTAGTCCAAGTGTCTCCTCTTGCACAATGTCATCCTGGGGATCTCCTCAGTGGGAGCATCTGGGGAGGTCTCGGAAGAGCAGGGGGCACACTGTGGGGCTACCTGAGGCTCAGGGTCTCTACACTTAGCCTGGACGATGGAGGCAGAAGTGGCCACAGGTGCTTTGGGGGAAGAAGAGGCCAGACCTGGTGTTGAGGATGTCTTTGGGGACAAGGCTCTCCTTATGGCTTTGAAGGCATCACGGCTCTGATGAGAAGGAGTCGAAAAACCCAAAGGAACCACCAGCCTCTCTTGCACTGAGGCTGTGAGCTCCAAGCCGGAGGTAGGAGCCGAGCTCATCCAAGCCGAAGCCCTGAGAGGAAGAGTCAGCACTGAAAAGTCAGTGCGACTGTCCTCCCCGGACCCGGCAGGAGAGTGTCGGCTCCTAGAGTCCCTGGTCAGCACTGAGGACATCAGAGTAGATGGAACCGAGGACATCAGAGCAGGTCTCGGCTCCAAAGGCTCCATGATCAACAGGTCGACCCCCTCCAGCTCCAAAGGTCTGGTATGGCTCAGAGAAGGAGCAGTCAAATCTGGGGTGGTGGTCTTTGGTTCCAAAACTAGGGTCAGAGCCGACAACAATTTAGCAAGGCCTGGTGCCTGTAAGAGCTACTGCACCAACTGGTCCATACCCAAATCTGAGCGTCTGACAGAAGACCTAGAGGAGTGCACCGACAGTGCCGACTGAAGGAGTGGAGATGCAGGTCTTTCAGATACCAGCTCCAGAACAATGGGTCGACTCCGAAATGAAAAGACACTCAGCTCTGAGAGCTTTGGAGCCAATGTCCTAGAATCTTCCACTTTTTTAGACTTTTTAAATGCTTTAGATTCCTTGGGGTCTCCTGAAGACTTCGAGGACTTGGAGGACTTGCTGGCCCCATCCTGGTCACTCAATGCTTCGGAAAAAGGATGTTTCAGCAAGCCCCTATCAATAAGCTTCCTTTTCCACTCCAATAAAACCCTCGAGGAAAAGGAGTGGCAAATACTGCAGGACTCCTGCAAATGTACAGCACCAAAGCAATATATGTACTGAACGTGCCCATCAGTCACAGACATCTTTTGCCACAGTCTGGACATTTCTTGAATCCAGACTTTGGGTGTTTGTCCTTGTCCTCAGACATATCCAAACAAAATATCCTTTTAGGCTTAACACTAAAAAACAAGCCACATAAGCCTAATAAAGTCTCACTCAGCAATTATAACAAGAAGCACGCCTACGCTCAAAGCACACAAAGCCTAGAGAACAGCTAATTTAACCAGAAAGACAAATAAAACACACACACACACACTCAAACAATGGTCCAAAGGAAAGAAGGGCCAACAATAGCTAAATATGTATAAGTAACAAGATAACAACTAGGCCAAAACACGAGGCCACTACAAACTATGCTAAACTATCTAAATAGCACAAGAAGGGAAAGGGGAGCTTGTAAGAAGCTACAGAAACTACTATATAACTAATCTATGGAATAATATCAAAAAATTTGAAAATAACTTGCGAAAAATGCTTTTTTTTGGTGAATATAGGCTCAAGCAAACTGGAACCTCTGAGACCCATGCCACTGCAAACTAGATTTGAGGTAATTCTGGCAGTGCATTGTGGGATAAGGGGCTTGGTCTCGAGCTACTGGTAAACCTTGAGCTTTGCAAATGGCCATATCGGAGTCGATGGATCAGCTCCGAACCCACCAGTAAAGAATAACAGCGAGATTGAACAACTTCACATGAACAGTTTCCACATCACATTATATGAACATTTCATCCATCCTCACATGAACATGACACAAAAGGAATCCTACAACAGATTTTGAAAACTTGCACACTACAGGAATCCTGATTTCTTATTGAATCAAGGTAACATGCTTCTATTACCCACCAGTAGAGTCGTATCAGAATATAGACACCCTGAGATGACCTGCACATCCCTCAGCCTAATAGATATATAGCAGGGGTGGGAGTGAAGGGGTACATACAAGGAGAGATAGACATACACATAACCATGGTTTGTGTGACATAACATTCATGGACATGTTTTTAGTCTGTTCTCATTACTGACCTGCCATGCTCTACTGCATGAAGTGACTGATGATGGGGTACAAAAAGTGTTATTAGAGGGACAACAGGCTTATGACAAGCAGAACAAGGTTGGATAAATATATCATAGTTGTAGGGATGGATGTCAATGCAAATCATTTTTTTGGCCAGTATCCAATATATCTTCATGGGAACTAAACTGTGTCAAATGTTAAGATGTAAGTGATTAAACACAGACATATAACATCAGACTAAGAAATGATATGAGATGCATTTGGAATTGAACCCTTGATGCTATGGGCAAAAAAAAAAAAAATTCAGTCGTCATTTATGTCAACACTCCTCATAGGGAATTACACTTTGTTACATCACAGAACTGTCCAAGTAACTGTTTCAAAGTAATACCTTTTCTCTGCATTAACTCTGTATTCCTATTTTTAAGCACTTTTGCATGAAGGTAACCAGACTAATGCTGCCAATGGCAAAAATTCACCAGGTTTTACCATAGGATATGAACAGTCATTCACCACCACTTAGCATTGGTTTGGGATGCCAAACTCTGCGCAAATGCAGAGGATCAACAGTGAAGGCTTTTTTATGGGCCATTTCTGGCTATGTGCATTGCGTGTGATTCTTTTTTTTTTTTTTGACCAGATTAAATGTGTGAAAATGGCTTTGATAGGAAAGTGGTGAAAGGGGGAGGGCGAGCAGAGAAAAGAACAAAGGGGAAGCAATAAAGGAATTTGCAGGAGAGAATTAGGAAAGAACCACAGGTATCCACTTCTTCAACACAGTAATATGCATATATAGACAATATTTCATGAATTTCAACTCTCACAACACTGATGGGTGACAACAAGGCAATGATGCTGTACAGCAAATTAGATAAAGTCAAGTGTCTTGAAAAGACACATATGCAAAGTGTAGAGATATATATGGGACTATTTTGTGAGAACAGGTGCCATTTATTTATTTTGCATTTCAAAAAGAGAGGACTGTTGGGAAAAGACATAGCAATGTGATGGCCAGGTAGGTAGGGTAAGTGAGGAGCTGGTTCAGAGAAACAAGACAGACACAGGGATGGTGATGGACACAAAAGGTTGGGGGACACCATGATCATGGATAGTTAGGGGACATTGGAGGCACATGCTTGTCAAGTGTGGGAACAATGAGAAACTAGTCCTCACCCTCAGAACCATCATCGCTGTCTTCTCCTCAGTTTCCTGTGAGACTGCTTGACATGGGAGTTTCATTTCTATTTTAATGAGCAACATCTCCAGGTGGTTGATGCAGGAACCAAGGCCAGTCTCTTTCTGATCACGCACCATTCCTGGCAGATGACATAATCACCACCTCTCCCAAAACTCCCAGAGGGTACCACTGCACCAGCAGCTGGGACAATACTACCTGATGTGAATTGGTGAGGTAGTGCAAGGGCTGTGGAGGCAGTACTGCCAGGTTGCATCCCAGAGGAGCTGGGTGTTGGTGTGGCAGCTGGTGGAGGGCTGGCAGGCTAAACCCAGCAGCTGACTCACCTCCCCATGCTGAAATGCATTTTTTTTGGCAGAAACATATTAAATCAGAATAGTGTGATTCCAGGTAACTCCCCTCCTCCCCAAAAATTAAATAAATAAAAAAGCGACAGAGATAAGGGGTGGGGTGAGACAAAAAGAAAATAGAATATTAGAACCATGAAATGTCACATTCATGCTTTACTACTATAAATATGCTTTTCTTATTATAGTAGCTCTAGAGATTTCACAATCCCAAAAAGGATTGTGCATTGTTACAAGTAATCCTTGGAATATGCACATATTCTATATATGCTTTTAAAAATACTACAGATTAAATTAACAACATGGTATTAAAGCCAATATTGCTGCATTTCAAATGTAAAAGCAATACTTGTTTTATTTGTGGGAATTGAACCCACATAATCTGAAACCACTAATAAACTTACCTAATACAATTACCAAGAGCTACATAAGGCAACATGCAAATGTAAACTGCAATACAGACATATACTACTTGTGTGAATACTCATTATGACACTTCCTCAGTGAAAATAACTACTTTGGGACTTCAAACCTGCTTTACCTATGTTCTCTCTTTTTCAGCTAAACATATTTATACATTCTGCTACCAAGACAGGTAACAGGTTTAATTTCTGCAGTTATTAACCATCCATGTTGCTGACTGCCATACAATGCCACTGAGTGTGTTTGTGCTCGATAAGGCGACTAAAATGAAATTTTCACTTTTTTAAGCAGCTAACCATGTATTGTGCTATGATACCTGCCACACATGGTACAAAAAAAGTGAAACAAAGGTGTTACTTAGTCATCTCTGGGTTTGAACCATCAGATTACTGCACTTAAACAAGACACTTGTAGTGGGTTATCTCTCTTTGCCACACAGAGTTTTGCAATTAAATCATGTGCATACAAGCAATTCACATTTCATATCCAGGATTAAACAGCTCATACAGTTGTACATTCTAAGTTGATTGTAAATGTATAGATAAATAATGAGGAAACATCTCTGTGTGGAAGATCTAAGATTCCCTAGAGTTCCTTAGAGTTCAGGCAGCTAATAAAAAAAACATACTGTAAATATCCCACCTAATAACAAGTGGTAGAAATACTTTCTTTAAAAACTTTCTAAAGTATAAATCCACTAATGAAAGTAGGGATGCACAAGCTAGCCGAAGTTGAATCTTCTTTATTAAAACACACAAACAAGCGATCCAAATAATAGTTGAAAAAAAGAATCATAACATAATAAAATAATAAATAATAATAACAATAGTAATAATAAAATAGAATAAATGTATAGATAAGATATGTAGTGGAATGAGTGATCACACAATATTTATGAGTGTGTTTGCACAACTGCAGCTCTGCCTTCTCTTTGTATTCTGGAAATCATTCCATTATCTCTGCTTTACTATCAAACATGCAATCTCTAGTGCATACTCTCTCATTTCTCTTTCAAGGCGTGATAAAAATACACGACGGTCATCAACAGTTTTCATCAAACATAGGAAACTATGTTATTATGCCAAGGAACTATACATGTGGGGTGTTTTGTTTAAAAGCTCACTGCAGTTAGTGCTACACTTAACTGTATCCTCACTGACACACCCACTTCAGTGAAGAGTGATCATTCACAATTTCAAGTCATTAGCAACTAACAATGGTATAGAGGCTAAACTATGTTTACATCTTCTACATTAAATCAAAAGTTTGATATTTAGCAGTTCTAACGAGTTCACAGCTCATCTGCATACCTTGAAAGGTAACTGTATATCTAGGGAACTTGAAGAGGAGGAGACTGTTTTCAATCATGCTTACTGTTTAACATTTGGGAGTGTAGGGATTCATAGGTTCATAGGTTCATAGATTAATACTAGGCTAACTGCCCTTATGGACCATTTTAAACCTAGCCAATTACCCCATGGGAGAATTAAACCCTGCACCTTGTGTCTATAAGGCAAGAACCTTAACTATTATGCCAACCTCCCATGGATAAGTACACTTTTTGGGATGCTGTTTCTATAGTGGGTATTTCAGTTGCATGAGCCAGGTTATTTGTTAAACTGCATAAATATATATATATTAAAGATGTCAGTCACGGCAGATATTAATGGCATTTCTGGACAACTTATACACATTCTACTTAGCTACATTTACAAGTACCAGTTAAGCAGGTATTTGCCATTCATTCATGTTATACATTTATTTTTCTATTACAGGTTCAACACTTAATTTGACAGTCCTGAAGTTACAACTCTTGACATTCGGGGCTGACTCTGACTGTTGCTAGCAAAACAAAACAATTACATGGGGAAGTAAAGGTTATGAGCATTGGCTGACATCAATTTTACTCTACAAGTGTGCAAAGGATAAAGGGTGTACCCCCTTAGGTGGTAAGCATATGTGCTAGTTGTTGCCCCTTGGTCAGAGCAAGGACATATTGTGCATGCCTATATCTAACTACACCCACAGCAGCTGGGGGTTCTCCCTCTGACTCCTCACCTATGTGTGGATTTGGAGACCATGCCAGTGGGGGTGGAACATTTGTTCTTAGCCCTTGGTTTACATGCTGCATTTGTTTTCACAAGATATTATGTAGGATAGCACAGACTGTGATAATTTTGGCACAAGTACAGGAATCATACTGCAGAGCCCTCCTTATGTATCTAGGCACCAAAACTGTGACTTCAACAGCCCAAACACGTTCTTTGATATTTCTTGTTTGATTGTGTGCCTCACTGTAGCATTCCTCCATGAGTGTGTGTGTTTTGTGTGTGTGTGTGTGTGTGTGTGTGTGTGTGTGTGTGTGTGTGTGTGTGTGCGTGTGTGTGTGTCTGTGTGCTATCAGCCATGGTTTGAGTGCATACCCTGCATTACCCAGGAAATGGCCTTGTGGAACATCACCCATGGAAAACTTCTTGCACAGCTGTGAGGTGTGCCTGATATGGGAGTCATGGTAACTGCCATACACATTCAGGATGATTCCCCTAGTATTATACACAAACTGGCAGTTAATGGAGTAGACCCTCTTTTGGTTGATGTACTTTGATCTCGATGTGTGTGCAGTGTATGGCATCCAAGACTTTAGGAAAGTGTTCTATGGGGTAGAACTCCTGCATAGCTCTGGCTCTGCCCTCAGCAGTAGGGGAATATATATATATATATATATATATATATATATATATATATATAGCATTCAGAAATTTGTGTAGGATCTTGGATGCTGATGCCTGTGACACCCCAGCATGTCCCTTGCAGCTCACTGAAAGGTTCTTGTAGCTAATATTCTAAGTGCTACACATACCTTGGTCTCCACAGGAATGATTCCCCTTGGTTTTCCCTTGACTCAGCTGAGGACAAAAGAGGTTGCAGAGTTACTGGAGTGTGTCTCTTTCCACCCTGAAGCACTCCACTCATGAAGACCATAAAACATTAAACAGGGTCTAAATAGACCTCAGGCAAGGAGGAGAAGGGTATCAGCAGCAGTATAGACTTGAGTCTATTGCACTTAGACAAGAGTAGCAGCTGCCTCTAACATTCTTTACCTCCAGTGTCATTTCTGTAGTTGTATTACAATAGATTTTGGAATACAAGGCAGAAGGCTACACTAAATGTACATGATTGTTTTAAAGCATGTTGAATAGCTCTGCCATCTTGGATTTGTTGATTATCATACAATTCAGCTGCTTATGTTTACTACATTTGTGTGGCTCTAAAGCCACTTACTGAATACAAATCAGCACACTATGATGTGTATGTCACTTCACAATGAGCACATGGTTTCAGTGAACTGTGTAGGGTTTATGGAATCCTGCTTACAGTTATCTTTTTCTTTCCTTTTCATCTCTTCTCAGTGTGCTTCCAAACATTAATGGCATGAAGTGAGGGAAATGCTTTTTAGTTTCTCACAAGGTTAGCTAATAAAACTCCATTCTTTCCGCTTTTTCTTGTAGGCGTATTTCACAAATGTACTTGATGGTTTGCAGTCTCACATTTATTCACTAATTTCTGTTACTGGTCTTCTTCCTGTTCATATTCATTGCCCAGTCCAAGACTTCAGTTCATTTCCAAGGTACTCCCAATTCTTCTAGTCAACTCCTGTACTTTTCCATTGGAACCATAGGAAAAGATTTCACTGACAAAGTCTCTCCATGTGTTTTATTTTCAGAAGAATGATAAGTAGAGTCCTCTTGTGCTATATGGCTCACTTTTTGTTGGACAAACTTTTGTATGTCCTCCTTAGCCTGTTCTTGATCAATAAATGACTTTGGTCCTCCAGGAAAGTACTTGATACAACAGCTTGAATCTCACACCTGCCTCTTGACAATCCTTGATTCCTGGAATAAATTTGTTTCTCTTCTGCCTGGTGTTCAGTGAATAATTATTTCCAACAAATATTATACTGTGTACAAGTTTTAATAGTTTTCCCTTTTGTCACAGTTTTGTCAGACCAACTCTTTCTCCTGATAAGTTTGCATCTTTACTAATACAGGTCTTGGCTGGTTTCTCAAGGCCAGGTTTGAAGCATACAAATGGTGTGCCCTTTCAATTAACAATTTCTGCTGCAGAATACCAGTCCAGTTTCTTATTTGTTCCTTCATAAAATTAATAAAGTCTTGTTACTTCTAATTTCTGTGGTACAGCAATAGAACTATTTTTTTCTCTTAGTGCTGTCCTCTAATTCTACCATTTTTGAAAGATCTCTTCTTGAGCAGTCATACTCAGCCAGCCTTTTCTTCATTTCAACTTCTGATTTTTGCACTTTTATCAGCTCATCTGAATATCTGTGTAGCTCATTACAGCTGTAGGATGCCTCCTGGTGTTTTTGTAGTTACATCATACTGACGCATCTGGGCATCATGTGTTGCTTCTTCATAGTAATAATTCCAAAATCATGCTACATGTCTTTCTTGTCTTTCTTTCGGCTTTTCCCGGTTAGGGGTCACCACAGCAGAACTCCGGTCCGCTAATGATTGGCAGTAGATTTTTACATGCTGGCTTGCCGGGCCTAATGCACAACCTTCAACGAAGGAACACCCATTCATGCATGTCGACACACAGAAGACGCTCTAACTGAGAATCGAACGTGCAATGTCGAACTGTGAGGTGACAACGCCACCGCAGCACCACCACCGCAACAAAATCATGCTACATA
Source organism: Protopterus annectens (assembly GCF_019279795.1). Lineage (NCBI taxonomy): Eukaryota > Metazoa > Chordata > Ceratodontiformes > Protopteridae > Protopterus > Protopterus annectens. The sequence goes on along the minus strand of NC_056732.1, from coordinate 372,168,038 downwards.
CAAAGTATTAAATCATTTTACCTTAAAGGTTACACAATTGGAAACACAACTGTATTGATATTTGACCTCTGTCTAGTGCAGGTAAAGAGATATTAATTGTTGTTCATATAATACTTATTTATATCATAAATTTCATGTTTTTCTGAATATCTGGACAACCAAATAACACAGACAGAACTGATTAGCCTTGTATGAAAGCTCTCTGCTGACTGAATAAAATGCCACTGACAGTATATGTGTAACATTAGTTGCCAATATATTGTAAGTTGTTTACAAAATATTACAAACTTAGTTACTGTGCTTGCTGTGACTTATAAAATACATTTTAAGACCTAGAACATAAAGAATACTGTCACTATAAAAATAGTCTGTGCTGAATGAAGTCTTCTGCACTTCTTTAGTAACCCCTGTGGTTCTAGAGGTATGGACATTTGTTTGAAAGTTGAAGACATAATTCGATTCTTTCAAAAATCACAGGCCCCTCCCATTGGAGGTTACAGTGCAGACTTCCAGAGTTTCACTGAAAGTAATGAGTTAAAGCTTCTTCCATTTTTCCAGCCTTTTATTTCAGTTTATATACTCCTTTAGTGTTTTATGTATTTTAATCAGCTCTGAGCACATTTGACTTGTTTTTCCTCTAGATTATTGAAAGCCATGTCCTGCACCAAAGCTGGAGCTTGAAGTGCTTTTTGCTAAACTGCAGGATTCTTCCCAGTTAGTGTATTTTCTCTTCACTTTTTCTTGTTGATTTTCTAACAATCTGTCTTAGATTCTTCTTTGCTGGTATCCATCCAGTGTACTTACTAGCCAGTAACTGAATTTTCTATAAGTGACAAGAGCTCTTGGCTCTTGTCTTTAGTTTCTTCTTTCACACTGGGAGAGTTGTAGTTAAGTGTTGATCAGTGTGCAGCCACCTTAGAAAGCCTTGGGTCCCTGCTACTGTCACTGTCAATTTATGCAGCTTCAGTGGGTTTACCACCAGATGAGTCATAGTCTTTAAGATCTTTCTTGAACTTCTGTTTTTGCTTTCTCAACATTTCATCCTAGTTATCCAGTCTTTTTTATTTACAAATTTACTTTTAAGGGCTTCTATTGCCATATTAGGTTTAAGTTGCCTCATCATTATATCACAATATAATAATAATAATATTTATTAACCAAGTAGGCCCACTGAACACACAGTCCCTTGGCGATCTGGGAGCAGTGTCTAGTTAAGTGACTTTTTAAGGCAACACAGTAGATAAAAAGAAAACAAAGGTGAGAAAGCAATGTCTAGCATCCAAATCAAAACCACAAGTAGAATTAGAAGAAGTCCTTGATACATTACAAGATGAAAGCACTTATTTACTTGTTAATTAAACTACTTTTGTGCTGGACATTACTTTCTGGCCTTTGTTTTATTTTTGTTTTATGTCTTTGGCTGTAATTATAGTTTCTTGGTTATTAAAACAGCAGACAAATGAAGGCTGAGGGAATCAACCCCTATACCACAGTAACTGCAGCTTGCAACCTTACCCTCTGTGTGAAATGAGTGCACTCATCAAACCCATTCATTAGAGCCATGTACTCCATATACATGTTTTTATTAACTTGGCTCCATTCTTAGAGCAAGAGCAGATAGATCTGACTTTTTTTGTTGCTGCGCAGACACCTAGACATGTGCCCACCCTTGATAATTCTTGAAAAGAATTGACAACTTACTGCAGACGCTTGTCTTTAAGGAGGGTCAGTTCATATTCAAACCTGCTAACATAGTAGCACCCATCTCCCTCTGCCAGCTATGCACTTTATAGTCAAGCTGGCATTTGAGATCACCACCACATAAATTACACAAAATAAAAGTATTCTGAAACTAGAATATATTATTGAGGAATGAAATAAAGCATTATTATTCCTTTTCTAAGTACAAAGCAAATGCACATAAATACATTTATGGACTTTTCTAACTGGAAGCCACACAAAAAATGCGATATATGTAATATACATTAAACAATATAAAGAACATTCTCGAACTGACAAATATTTGGGACCGTGTATTTTTTTATGTATTGCTACAAAAGGAAGAAAGGGAACCGGAAATGGGTTGACTGCATATATACGTACTGGTTAATGTACTAACTTTAATACTGCTCTACTGGATGTAGAGCAGATCAAATTTAACAGATCCTGGACATTGACAATAGAGATGTTGCTAAGATGGTTGATGATTGTGTCGCAGTGAGAGCACATACACTATTAAGGCTGTGGGGTAGGTCAGCAAATGCTACATGAAGTGGCAGCATCATGCACAATCTTTGCTAGTCTCCACTATGTGGGAGATTCATATGTTGGAGGTCTGTCATTAGGATGATTCAGGTTTGTGAATCATGTCACTCATAAACCCTTGCACTACGCATAGTGTGCTAAACCCTTTTACTATACTGTATAGTCCATGTTTATAAAAGTGGTGGGACAGGCAATATATATATATATATATATATATATATATATATATATGTGTGTGTGTGTGTGTGTGTGTATATATATATATATATATATATATATATATATATATATATATATATATATATATATATATATATACAGTGATGGGAGTAACTCATTACAAAAGTAACATGTTACTGTAACATATTACAATTTTGAGTAACTAGTAATATAACACATTACTTTTTCAAAACAGTAATGAAGTAATAGTAATATATTACTTTTTTTAGTAACTAGTAACTAGTTACTTTTGCATTACTTTGCAAAATCACAAGTCAGGAGATCTGCTGGGACAGATATCAAGTGATCAAAAAAAGGGGGTCTTTGCTGCTGAGTGTTTCTGCCCCTTCCAGGTTTACTGTATGATACACTGTTCTTTGTAATACACAACCCTGTGTTAGCTAGAACTGTGCATCCTTAAGGACACCTCCTTGCAGTACACTATTGCTTTTAGCATACTTAAAGCAAAATGCTGCACCTTTACAGACAGTATGTCAATCTTTAGCTCCCCAACATTACTGGGGACCTCTTATCACTATGAATATGCCTAGAAATGAAAGTCCCATTACATCTCCAAAAGAATTGACCTCCAAGGAGACACAATCCACAAGTAATAAACTACAGTTAACAATACCAATTGTCCATTTTCATATTTACCTCCATATGGTGAAAACAGGCCTACATGTCAACAATGATACATTCCTCCTAACCTCCTGAACGCCAGGCTAGAACTCCCAGTCTCCCAATTGTATCTAATATCCCTACCACCACATTAAAATAAACAACCCAAACTATCTCTTAGTCTATTGGTCACAAGCACTATCAATCGAACATAATAGCTAGGAGAGGCTGGCTGAGACAGCACTGTCAAGGCATGTTACAAGACTGGGTATAATTTGTCTCTTGTAAGTTTTAGAGATACTGTTTATAATATAGGACTTTGTATGAATGGTTGTCAATTTTATTATCAGCGTACTACTTTAGGGCTTCTGATTTTGCCTTAGAGTTGTAGACTGTCTTAAAATTGTTGATTGTAAAAGGTGGATAGCTGTATACAATGATGCAGAATGACCAACAGCTATGCGACTAATCCATCTCTTCTTATTCTGTAATATTTATTTTAAAGTCAGTAAAACTGTTATTTAAAATGTCTCCCTATGAGACTTTTATCCTTTATTTTTTTGCTTTGAACCTGCCTCTAGCAGTAAAAGGTTGTTACACAACTATTTACACTACTTGATGCTTCAAATGCCCAAATTGAGACTTTTTTGTATGTGAGATTTTGCAGGACAAAAAATACCCACGGCATCTTTACTCCATGGTGACAGCATCTTCTCTTTTAAGAACACTGTGTGCATTACAAGTGTGCCAGCTCAGATGTTAACATGTTCCTCACATTCACGTGGAATTTAAAATAGCCATTCCACTGAAAGAGAAGGTAAGTAAGAATGTGAGGGTGTGTATATGTATATGTGTGCATGTGTGTGTGTGTGTGTGTGTGTGTGTGTGTGTGTGTGTGTGTTGTTTATCTCTCAGCTATCCAGATTTAGCCTCATAGCTTTAGTTGGATTGTCATAAAATTTGTGGTTTTCTGGCAAATCATGGAGGACTGAAGTCACTAAATAATGGCATATATGAGATTCAGATTTCATATCATTCAGAAAATACACACTAATACAAATCCTGTTATTTTAGAAACTTTCTAAGTTAAAACAGCAATATTTAAAATGTATCCCTATTTTGGGCCATTGTATCCCCATTATTTCAGACTTTGTCCAGATTTCTTGCACTAAGAGGTTGAGAAGTATACATACCTCTCAAATGTCCAAAAATTTGCCTTATATTTTGGATTATTCATAAGTTCATAGGCTCATAGGTTGGTACTAGGCTATCGGCCCTAGGGCCTATACAAGCCTAGCCATAAAAATTTTCTGGATATTTCTTCCCACAATATTTCCTTCCATGGACCCCTGTCTAGCAGGGCAACTGACATGATCCCGGGGTGAATTTCTTATCTCCCATCCAATCATCAAAGTTCCTTTTGAGAGGGCCAAGGAGGCGCTCTGCTTGACATGTATGGGCAGTCTATTCGAGAGTATGGGGAGTCTCTGGTTCAGGAATCTATCCCTCCAACAAGTTTTGTTCATTGTGATGACAAGGTTTAGATCCCTGGAGCGTTTGGCTCTGAGGGATTGGGATTTCTTTAAGTGGAGCATGTCCAACAGCTCAGAGTTTGACATGGCCTTGTATTTTAAGCAGAGATCACCTCTGAGAAGACAATATGCCAAGGAGTATAGCTGGAGTTTTTTTTTAGACGGTCAGCATATGGCATCTGCTTTAGGCCTGTGGTTCTTTTAGTGAGGTATTTCTGTGGCCTTTCCAGCTGTTGGAGATGTCTTGTGAGGTACATACCAAATGCAGCATTATTCTCTATAATGGGTCTAATGAGGGATGGGTACAGTCGGACAATGACCTCCTTTTTTCTGGATGAAAAACCCTTAGTGATGAGGTGTGCCACACAGAAGGATTTCCTGACTGTTGTGGTGATATGGTTATCGAAGGTGAGACCACTGTCCACCTGTGTCCCTAGGTCTCTCATCACACTTTCGATGTTTAGTGTACTGCCACCTATGTGGTAATTTATGGGTACATGTTTTTTTCCAAAGGGGATAACTATACATTTCTTGGCATTAAGCTTGAGCCCATGGCTCTGGCACCAGGCATCTATTTCTGTAAGGCCCTTTTGTAGAATATCCACATCATTTGGGGATTCAATAATGGCTCCCAGTTTGCAGTAATCTGCAAACTTTGTTAGCCAGAGTCCCTTAGTGTTGGCCTGTACTTCAGAGAAGTAGATGCCAAACAAGAGTGGTCCCAGGACTGAACCCTGAGGTACTCCACTTGTCACTTGTCTGGAGATGGATTTGGAGTCAGCTACTTTTACAGTCTGGGTTCTGTCAGTAAGCCAGTTGGCAACCCATCGAGTGACATAGGGATTTATGCCCAACTTCGTAAGTTTATCTATGATTCCAGAGTGGGGGATGGTGTCGAAGGCCTTGGTGTGGTCCAGATAGGCTGTATGGACTGCCTTACCCTCGTCCACAGCTCTGTAGACTGATTCAAAGAAGTCAATCAGGTTCAGGAGACAAGATCAGCCCTTCACGAACCCATACTGGGTGGGGTCCAGTGTTTGAAGGTTGCCAATGTCTTTGTTTATAAGTTCCATGATAATGCATTCCATTACCTTACAGATCAGGCTCGTCAGACTGATGGGACGGTAGTTCCCAGGATCCAAGGTGGATCCCCCCTTGTAGAGTGGGATAACTGTAGCTGTGCACCACTCAGTGGGCACGAAGCCTGAGGTGAGGCAATGATTAAATATGACACTTAGGTGAGGTGCCAGTTCATTTTGTAGTTCATGTAGTGCACAACCCAGGATGTCATCTGGTCTCATAGATGCTGTATTCTTAGCTTTGGAGAGTGCGGTTTCTACCTGTGTGGCCATAATTACCGGAATTTGGCAATCTTTTGGTATTAAGATGGGCTCTTTAGGGGGTGAGGGGGGTGAAGTTGGCAGTAAATTGATCTGCCAGGATATTGGCAAAATCCTTGGGATCAGTAAATTTAATGCCATTCTGTTGTAGCTCAGAGCAGATCTGAGTATTGCCATTTAGATTCTTGACATAACTATAGAATGCCTTGTGGTTGTCTTTGGAATCTTTGGCAATTTTATTCTCGTAACTAGCTTTTGAGTATTTTATGAGGGATCTCAGCTTCTTACTGAGGTCGGTGAGGGAGTTTTTTCCATCCTGGGATTTTCCTCTCTTCTGCAACAGTTTCTTCCTTCTGTTGTATAGTTTGTTTATAGCATGGGACCACCAGATTGGCTTCCTTTTTTTGGAGGAGAGCATCTTGGTTCTATTTGGGATGGCACGATTCATGCACGTGTGGATGTGCTCATATAGTGTCTTAGTGTAGGATTCAGCAGTCGAACTTTCAGAGCCTGTCTGCATGGGGGCCATGAAGTTTGTCACTTCTGACTTCAGTAGCATGAAGTTGGCTTTGGAGAAGTTTTTACGGTGGTTTTCTTAATGGGGGTGGGGGTGGGATGTGGACTGTCAAGGGTGATTTGCTTATGGTCAGACCTGACAAATGAGGGGGTGGCCACTGGTGTGGAGGATCTATCTCCCATGTTGGTAATGCCCAGGTCTAGGATATTGGAGCCTCTGGTAGGGCAATGGATTAGTTGATCCAGGGCATTGGAATTTATGAATTCCAAGAACCGTTGGGAAAAGGTGTTGGTACCCGAGTAGTTTTCCCAGTTAATGGCAGGGTAGTTGAAATCACCCAGTATTAGGGTGTTTGATTGTATCTTAATATTTTCCAGTATGTTTAGAAAGGTATGTTTAGAAATTCTTTAACATTTGTGGTTTTCCAGCAAATCACTGAGGACTGAAATAATTAAATAATGTCAAACATTTGAGTTTCTACTTCTTTTAGAAAATGCATGCCAAGACAAATGTTATTTTAGCACATTTCTAAGTCTATAATAGTAACATTTAAAATCTGTCCCTATTTTGGGGCCTTTGTCCCCCCCATTATTTTGCACTTTGTTCAGATTTCTTATGCTAAGAGGTTGAGAGGTATAGAGCTATGGTATGTAATGCCCTAGTTGGAGAGGGGGGCAGATTAGTCAATTAACTTGATCAGGCTTGACCCTATTGGTTACAGGAGACAAGAGCCTGAAGCCTGTACATGGACTATTAGACTGCTGAAGGAATTGAGCTTCAGTGGAGACTGGAGACAAGAGCCTGAATCCTCTACATCAACTTCCAGACTGCTGATTTGACTGTAAGTTTGAGTTTTAGTACATTTTCCCAAAATTATGAGTTTCAGTGCATTTTTAAGAGATTATGAGTTTTATTTAATTTCATGAAACTGTGAGTTTCAATGGAAGATAAGTTTACTGCTGCTCATACTAAGTCTGTTTTCAATGTGCAGGTAACTGTTTTGTTTAGCAAATGGCAGTCACTGTTTGTGCTGTAGAATTTGAAAGCAGTGTTAGTAGCATAATTATCTTCGGTGCAGAAAGCTGTGGATTCTACTCCCACACCATGTAGATGGAGTGCTGACATTGCAGTGCCCTTTTGATTGCTGATTATTTGGTGCATTTTAAGGGGGATAGGGATTCTGCACTCGAGTGTGTCCTTCTTTGTGTGAGATGCCTAGTAACTATGAACTTGTTGTCAGTTTGTCAGTCATTTCCTATTGCAGTATTACCAGCTTACCAATTTCTTTTAATGTAGCAGGCAATTAATTCTTCAAGGGCAGGAGGCACTGAATTGGTAGATGAAACATTGAAATGTAAAGTTGTTTTGCCAGTAGCGACCTCTTCATTACATACAGATGTGTAATTTAATGTGGAATTATTTGGATGGCTTTTACTTCTGAAAAGATTGTGTTACTGAGTGATATTGGTGGATTGTAATGTGACATGTAATATAACGATTGATAAACTATGCTTATGTAATAGTAACTCGAGTAACTTATTAAAGTAATTGTAATATATTACTTTCACTGAAAAGTAACTAGCAATAGTAATCGATTACTTTTATAAGTTCTCTATAAGATCTTTATATTACAGACAGTTGATCATGCTCCGCTGAGTAGAAATACCTGTAAACTGTGTTCTCTATTATCTATTAACTGTGTTTTATGATGTACATTTTATGCATTTTGCATTTCCTGACTGTATGAATTTTATACATGTATTTTACCTTTAACATTATGTAACCATTATTGTATTGTGTTGCTTATGGAGCTTTTCTCCCCGGGCCTACACTGAAAATGGGCACGTTCTGCTCCAGTGGACTTCCCCGGTAATCAAACTGAAAATAAAATAAATAAATAAAATAAATAAAGTAACTAGCACAACACTATATATATATATATATATATATATATATATATATATATATATATATATATATGTGTGTGTGTGTGTGTGTGTGTATATATATATATATATATATATATATATATATATGTATAAAAATAGAAGTTATGTCCTTACCATAACGTTCCATGTGGAGTGTTCATCTCGCCTTTGTTCTTACACCTGGGTTCGGAGCCGATCCTCGGCTCCGTGTTGGCCGCTTGGCAAAGCTCTACATCGAGAAGAAGCTCGAAACCAACCTATCTCCCACAATCCCCCTCTGCCTTTACCTCAGATCTAGTTTGCAAACAAACCAGAACTCAACGGGAGTGAACATAACACATACATGCTAAAGCATAGCTGAAACACAGCCGCAACAACTGAACAAAAGCAGAAGCGGGAGAACCAAACCAGACACCTAAACTGGACGTTCTTCCTGAGGGTGGGAGGGTGGGAATGTAAGAACAAAGGCGAGATGAACACTCCACATGGAACGTTATGGTAAGGACATAACTTCTATATGTGAGAGTGTTCAATCTCGCCGTTTGTTCTTACACCTGGGTAGCGTCCCTAGCTCCGTGTTCCTGAGGAACTCACGGGAGAACATTCCTGAGCACAGTGTAAACAAAGGTTGCCCTGTCCCTGGAAACCCTATCTACTTTGTAATGAGTAATTAATGTATGTGGCTTAGACCAAGTGGCAGCCGCCCAAATAGTGTCCAATGGTAGGCGGGCCGCATGAGCCAGGGATGTAGATATTGATCTTGTAGAATGCCCTTTGGGCTTGACAGGTAAGCTCTGCTCAGAGGCAGTACAAACAAAAATAATACAATCGGAAAGCCATTTGGAAAGGGTTCGTTTCATAACTGCCATGCCCTTTCTGCTGTCTGCAAAGGCTATAAAGAGCTGATCTGTTTTTCTGTGATCCTTTGTTCTATCCAAGTAAAACCTGAGTTGTCTATGAACATCTAACTTGTGTAACATATATTCCAACTTAATGGAATGGTTCTTGAAAAATGTGGGGAGCTCAATGGACTGATTAATGTTATTGATGGAGCAAACTTTGGGAAGAAAGGATGGATTAGTGCGAAGAGATACTCTATCAGGGTGAAAGATCAAATATGGGTGTTTAACGGAAAGAGCTTGAAGTTCCGATACCCGTCTGGCTGATGTGATAGCTACCAGAAAAAGGGTTTTCCATGACAAAAACTTCAAAGAACAGGAAGAGGCTGGTTCAAAGGGTGGTAGCATTAGCTGTGATAATAGAAGGTTCAAATTCCAAGGTGATGTAGGAATCCTAACTGGTGGCCTGATATGGAAAGACCCTTTTAGAAAGGCCTTACAAAGTCTATGAGCCATAATAGGCGCCCCATTTTCTCCCACATGAAAGTTTGAAATGGCAGCCAATTGAACTCTCAAAGTGGCAGGAGAAGCTCCTTGGTGGAATAGTATGGATAGAAACTCCAAGACTCTGTTTAGTGGGCTATTACAGGATCCAATTGTTGTGTAGTTGCTCAGTGTACAAAACGCTTCCACTTACTAGTGTAAATCTTTGTAGTGGAAGCCTTATGAGAAGCCACTAGAATATTTTGAACTGCAGGGGAAAGATCAGACCTGGCTAAGAAGGGAAGCGGAGCAGCCAAGCTGCTAGTCTGAGGGAGAGAAGCGACGGGTGGGGAGCCCCTGACGAGTGGGTCAGTAGATCCGGCTCCGGGTCCAGGATCCAGGGTTCCCGAATTTGGTGTGCTTGAAGAAAGGGAAACCAAATCTGACGAGGCCAGAATGGGGCAATGAGGATTATTGTCCTCTCCAGGTTGTTGGCTTTCTGTAGAAATTTTGCAATCAGAGGAATAGGAGGAAAGGCATACAGCAGGCCCGGGGGCCAATCGTGAACCAGAGCGTCCCTGGGGACTTCCCCTGGAGGGGGTAATAGGGCAAAATAGCTTCTGCATTTGGCGTTCATTGGAGACGCAAACAGATCGCAGCAAGGCTGGCCCCACTTGCGAAAAATTTTCTTCGCAATTGATCGTTTGAGGGACCACTCGTGAGGTAACAGGATGGCTCTGCTCAACCTGTCCGCTATGACGTTGGATAACCCCGGGATGTGCGTTGCTATCAGAAAGCGACCCGTGGACTCTGCCCATTGCCAAATTCTCATGGCCTCTCTGCATAGTTGATAAGACTTGGTTCCCCCTTGTTTGTTTATGTACCAGACTACGGACATGTTGTCCGACTGAACTGCAATGGTCCCTAGAGGAAGAAGGGGAGAAAAGTGTTGCAACACTAGAAACACTGCCCTCATCTCTAGAACATTGATGTGCAGATTGTACTCCAATTTGGTCCATTCGCCTTGGACTGTCTGTCCCTGAAAGATGCCCCCCCACCCTATCAGGGAAGTGTCCGTGGTCACCGTAGCTGTCGGCGTGGGTAGCACAAATGGTCGTCCGCCGGAGAGATTGCAAGTCTGAAGCCACCAAGACAGGTGCGATTTGTAGATGTTCGTGATGTGAATTTCGTGTGTCAGGGGTAACTGTTGGAACGACCATTGTGCAAACAGTAGCCATTGAAGAACTCTCATGTGCAGTCTTCCCAAGGGTATCGCAATGAGGGAAGCTGCCATGAGACCCAAAACCTTCAGAACCAGTTTTGCTGGGGATTTTTTGGACAACAGGAGAAGAGATATATGGTTTTGTAGGGAGGCTATTCTTTCTGGAGGAAGCCTTAGGATTAAGCAACGCATATCCAATTCTGCTCCTATGAATGAGATACGCTGTGATGGCTGTAATACAGATTTTTCGAAATTTACGGAAATTCTGAGATGAACACAGAGTTGTAGTGTGTAATCCCTGGCCTGAATCAGTCGACGCTCAGTGGTGGCAGAAAGGAGCTAGTCGTCCAGATACGGAAACACCTGGAATCCCAGGCGTCTCAAGTGAGACGCTACCACTGCCATACATTTGGTGAAAACCCTGGGGGCTGAGGTCAGACCAAAGGGCAGGGCTCGAAACTGAAAGTGACTGGCTCCCAGCCGGAAGCGCAAGTGATCCCTGGACGCCCTGGCCATTTTGATGTGGTAGTACGCGTCCTTTAGATCTATTGAGCACATCCAGTCATCCTTCTGTAAGAATGGAAGGATCGATTGAAGCGTGACCATCCGGAACTTTTCTTTCTTGACGAAGGTATTGAGTTTGCTTAGGTCCAGAATTGGCCTCCAGTCCCCTGTCTTTTTTGGAACTAAAAAGAACCTTGAGTAAGTTCCGAATCCTCTTTGGTCCGCCGGGACTGGTTGGATGACTCTTTTTTCTAGCAGCTTTGAAATTTCTATAGCTGCAGGGTCTCGCAGATGGGGTGGTACATCTGGGAGTCTTTTCTGCGGAAATGGGGGCAATAGGAAAGGAATTCTGTAACCTCTGGTAACAATGCTTTTTACCCAATTGTCTGATGTAAGACTTTGCCAGGCCTGAGGGTATAAAGCTAAGCGACCCCCGACTGCCTCCAGAGCAGGACAGTCGGGCCTCCTCTCAGGAGTGCTGGAAAGGTTTCCCGGGGAGTGTATCCCTGTCACCTTGGTTTTGCGGACCCCCTCTGCCGCCAGGGCGACATCTTCCACCTCTGCCCCCTCCTCTGCCTCTAGAGGGGGCATCACCCTGTGTGCCTGGGAAAGAGCCTTGGGGTTTTCGAAACCACATTTTTCCACCACGTTGCCCTTTGGGGTACGGTCTGGATGGGGTGGAAAAACGGACTCCGACAGAAGACAGAGTCTTTCCCTCTTGCTCACACCGGGTAAGGGTCTCCTTTACTTTTGGGCCAAAGAGAGTGGCACCGTAAAATGGGGTGTTAGTAAAGGAAGACTTGAAGGCTTCCGCAAAGGAACATAAGCGCATCCAGGATTGTCTACAAAGAGCAATCGCTGAAGCTGCAGCCCTACTCGATCCTTCGGCTGCATATGAAATCAGCCTCATGGATGAGTTCACAATAGATGTAAGGGTATTGAGTTGTGCTGTAACTTTCTCCGAGACAGCAGCATCTGTAGTACCCTGGATGGTATCTCCCAACTCTTTGATTAGATCCCTCTGTAACCGTGTGAAATGGGTCAAATAGTTCAGGGATCGCATGGAAAAAGCTGCTGAACTAAAAATGCGCTTCCCATACCTGTCCATAGTCCTAGAATCTCTGTTAGGCGGATGGACAGATGAGGAAGATTCAGACATCTCCTTTTTAGTGGCCGCTGCCACCACCATAGCGTCCACTGGAACTCCCTTTGTGAGATAAGCCTTGTCTTGAGGGGCAGTAATATATTTATTAGGCTTTCTAGGGACTGGCTCCACTGTGTCAGGTGTCTCCCATGCCCTTCGAGCAATCAGTTCCATCAACTCATCAAAGGGCGGAGTGACCCAGGAGGAGGAAGGGCGAGCACCGAATGCCTTCAGCAAGACTGACTCATCCTCAGAAGGGGGTAGGGCTTGCCAATCACCTCTCTGTTTTAGGATCTCCAGGATGTCAGAAAAGGAGACATCCTCTGAGAGTGATTTTGGGGACCCTTCTGACTCATCTAAGTCAGTGTCCGATGTCAAGGATTCTTGTGGAGAATCCAAGTGTCTCCTCTTACACAACCTTTTCCTAGGAACTTCCTCGGGGGGGGGCATCCGATGAAGCCTCCGAGGAAGAGGGGGCACCCTCTGGGGGCGGCTGAGACACCGGTGCTCGACGCTTTGACGTAGCCGTGGGTGCAGAGGAGGATAACGGACCCTTATTGGAAGGAGAAGCTGTTTCTGCTGAAGTGGTTGTCTGAGTCGACAACACCTTCCTCATCAGATCGAAGGCCCCTGGGTCCCGAGTCGAGGAATCCCTCGGATCCGAAGAAAGCGGAGGAATCCCCGAGACGGGAACCGAGGGCATCGACCCTGAGGACGGAGCCGAGTCGATCCAAGCTGAGGCTCCGAGAGGGAGAGTCGGAACCGAAACGTCGGTCCGACTCTCGGTCCCCGAACCAAGGATGGATCTTCGGCTCCGCGATTCCGGTAATGGGTCCGTCGGAGTCGAGGTGAACGGTGCCGACCGAGAGAAGGACGGTTCCGGCACCGAGGGCTCCACAATCATCAGATCAGCCTCTCCCAGCTCCGAAGACTGAATAGGCCTCGGTGGAGGAACAGATGGAGATAAGGGAAGGCCTTCGAGTCTCGACACCAACTGGGAGGAGACCGAGATGAGTTTGGACAAGGCCGTATTCTCCATTAATTTCTGCACCACGCGGTCTACATCGGTGTCGGAGAGGGGCCTAGAAGAACGCGTCGAAGGAATCGAAGACGGAGCCGACCTCAAGAGCACAGGAGGTGGAAGCTCCGTCACCGGTTCCAGGACTCGAGGCTCGGTAACGGACAAAAGTTCAACACTCGGCCCCGAGGTCTGAGGAACCGGTGAGCGAACCTTAAATGAAGAGCTCGGAGCCAAAGACATGGGCTCCAACGTCTTCGATTCCTTCGAGGATTTAGATGTCTGGTCCGATGCATCCAGAGCCTCTTGGAATGCAGGCTTCAAAAGTTTCCTGCGCCTATCTGTCATGACCCTTCCACTGAAAGAATGACAGATGGAGCAGTCTTCTTGCAGATGGAGAGGGCCAAGACAGTAGACGCAGGAACTATGATTGTCTGTGACAGACATTTTCTGTCCACATTGGCACCGTTTGAAGCCTGATTTAGCTTTTTCAGACATGGTAACACTAAAGTCAAATCCAAAAAGTTAAACAGTGCACAGACTTGAACAGTAATAGCCAATAATAAAGTCAAATCCAGTAATATATGTCAAATCCGGTAGTTAGTCAAATCCAGGAGTTTTGTAGGATATAAAAGTTTAAAGGGTGGGGTAGGCCCCGAGGGAACTAAGTTAATATAAGTATCTAAAAATTATATACGTACTCGAGAAAGCCCTCGACTCACTACACACACAACAACTTTAAAGTAAAGTAGAAGAAAAATTATCCAAAAAATATTAGATAAATGTAATCTTAGCTTTCAGGTGGTCCGAGCTCATCAAAAATGATGCGAACGTTGCAGCGGCAAACTAGATCTGAGGTAAAGGCAGAGGAGGATTGTGGAAGATAGGTTGGTCTTGAGCTTCTTCTCGATGCAGAGCTTTGCCAAGCGGCCGACACGGAGCCGAGGATCGGCTCCGAACCCAGGTGTAAGAACAAACGGCGAGATTGAACACTCTCACATTATATATATATGTATAGATAGATATATATAAATACAAATATAGATATATCCTGAAAAAATTTTCCCAAAATGTGCTTTAAAAATATCCTTGGGTAGAATAACTTCAAGTAAACCTGAATCCTTTTTCTAATCTGTATTGAAAAGACTTACTGAGGACTACATACACTTAGTTCAGTTCAATAAAGGAAACAATACAAAACCATGGTCCACTGAAATGAATATGAAAACCTGCTTAAAAAATACAGAAAACAGATAACTGAAATATGTGGAGGTTAACTTAGAAAAATGAAACAGTTTGTACTCAAGGATTAATGACTGCATTTCTAATCAACACTCATTATATAACTTGCTCCCTATCCTGAACCACACACGGTCCTTAGATGTAATAGGTATATCATGGAACTACATATGTGTGTGTGTGTGTGTGTGTGTGTGTGTGTGTGTGTGTGTGTGTGTGTGTATGTGTGTGTGTGTCTTTTGGTGGGTTCAAACTACAAACAACATTTATTCTTGGGTGTGGATCATGCACATACCTCTCAACCTGGAAATATCAAAAATCTGGACAAGGCTCATGAAAAATAGGTACAAATCTGTACGCTGATTAACATCTAATTTGCATACATAATTATGTGACCCCCCCACCCGCTCCAATGGAATTGTGGGATACCAGCTTTCAAACACAAACTGAAGAACAAAGAACCAAAATAGGGCACCAGAGTCCCCCTGCAGCCATTCCAATGTCCCATTACCTGGCTATTTCGTCCCATTTACCATAAACACTAATGTGTGCATACTGATTTACTTCTACAATTATTATTTGGATTTTATTTTTTCATTTTGCAGCACAACAATGCACAAACACTAATAGACATCTGCTAAACAACGCAATACATCTCACTATGAAAATAGACTTGGCATTAAAACTTCTCTGCCCTTGAAACTCACATTCATTGAAACAACATTGAAACCCACACCACATCAAAAGAAAATGCATTCTGGCCAGTGGTGGGTAAAGATTACCTTTGGGCTGTTTTCAAATCATTGGTCCCTTGCACACAAAATAAGAAACATACATCTGTTCTTTTCTTTGGTACACCTTCCTGACTTTAAGTTATATTCCTTGTATAATACAGCACACTTGTTAGAGAATTTTAAATTTATTGTTTGAACATTTTTCCAGTAGGCTGTACTGTAGGCAATGAAACAAAATGCATGAACCAATAATGACAAAACTACCCAAGTCAGAACATTTCTGTCATAAAAGTCTACTTCCACAGTAATGATTTTGCTGACAATTTTAAACTGTGTGGTACATATACCAACATACAGAATCATGCATTTGTAACAAACATGTGCCCATTAAACTGAGTAACCACATACATAAAATGGCAATATAAGAAATTAATATTTAAACTTGTCTTTCACCATGAAATATTCTTGCAGTCATTAAATGTATGGAATGCGTGCACTGTATGGGATATTAAGCTCATTCAAGCAGTTCAGATTCCATATTTATAATTTCTGTGGCTTTGTCTACTCCATAATTCATTAAAATGCCTAACTCCATATTCTCCAGTATATTCACATATATTCTCAAATGCATATGGTGAAATGTACTAGTTCTGATGTTTTATATATATATATATATATATATATATATATATATATATATAAAGAGAGAGAGAGAGAAATGTATCTGAACCAAATATGAATGCTAACGTCTCTTTAAAAGATTAGCCATGGTGCTGAAACTGTTCTGCTAAGTGACAAGCATGAGTTTCCTTCATTTCTGTGGAGAGTTCCTAATAACAGTTTAAGGTCAATTAGTCTTGCTCACTTACTTTCCTACTTTGGATGGACTTGGGTTGGAATTGTTAAGTGATGAATTTGGAGAGACAGGCAGCCACAGGTTGGCCGAGGAGATCATTACAAGTGAAGGCTGCACTGACTTCCATCATGAGAAGATCCCTGAAAGTGATTATGGGCCTAAAATTCTACAGATTGAGGTAATTAAAAAGTTGTCTGCAAATATTGTTGTGATCTATATTACTGAATGGGTAGCCATTCCATTCATTGATGCAATTTCAGTATATAACATCAGTGGGAAAGTATGCATCTTTACTTTAGATTGTGCTGCATCACAGGAATATTCAAAACATGAGATGTGGGTAACATTAAATGGGACATTAAGGTTCTCCCACAATGCAAGAGCCCTATCTGGGTTCAAAGAATATCTTCAAGGTCTCCAAGTATCATTCTTTGCTCATGACACATTTAACTCCTTCTGGGAGAAAGTATTTGGGTGTGTGTGGCAAGGTGACAACAGCAATCTTAGTGAAATAAATACTAAAATGGACAGTGGGATGCCACTCTGTAAAAGCGATACGAATGCACCTGATTTAAGTGGATCACTTTTTGATATACTGAACTACAGACATGCATACAAAGCTTATAATGCAGTGTATTTCCTTGTGCATGTCCTGCAGAATATGTTGTCCAACAAACAGCAACAGGCAAATGTATCAAATATAGATATTTTGGATGTTCAACCATGGCAGGTACATCGTTCCTGTTTGCAGATAATTTACTTTGTCAGAAATCTGCTTGTTTGTCATCTTGTTTCTCTGTATGCATTATATAACATTATATACACACACACACACACACACACACACACACACACACACACACACACACACACACACACACACAAATTTACATCACAAAACCAATGAAAAAAATAGGGGGTGATTCAGATATACCGTATTGAGGACAAGTGGGGGAAATGAAAGTATCATAAGAAGCAAAGGTGGAAGCTAGAACGAAAAACCACTATGATACTTTTGAATAAATTTGACTGCACAAAAAAAGTCGGGCCTGAGCTATACTGCCTGAACCATAATTATATTGTAATTTGTCAAAGGCATTCAGAGGTGTTTGGGATAACAGCAGAACAAGAAAAGGGGACAATTTTGTTAAATGCACCTCTCAAAGTCCCTCTCTCGTTTTTCCATCCGAAAATGGCTGCATTCGCAAAAACCAGCACCTCTCTCGGCAGCATATGAAAAGCCAGCCAGAATTTTTCTTTCTCAACAGCAAAGCACATAAAGTTTCAGAAACTGCCATTAGTGCTGCTATTTAATTCCCGACTGCTCGCAGCCAGCCGGAAATGATGACGTTAGCTCCTTAAGCTCAATTCCAACTGGCTGGTAGCGCTGACAGAGCTGACATCATTGCACTCGTGATGACATCAGCTCCGACAGAGCGAAAATTCAAAAAATAAAAAAAAAAAAAGCAAACAAATCGGAAATGAAGTGGTGCCACTTGGGAATCATGGAACCCCTTCATTTGGACCCCAAAACTCGGTAAAAACCGAGTAATTCGGGACAGTTGGGAGGTATGATCATGCATCTGCTGTATGGCTTCATAAACTGGTGCAGTAGTTCCTTAGGTGAATTTGTAAATTTATGCCCAGGATATTGACCTTCTAACTGTGTCAGCTACTCCAAATTATCACTTTGCATGGTGGTGTACAGCCAGGCACAATTTGCAGATGTAACTTTTCTAATACTAATAAACTGAAAATAGCATGAGATTCAGGGCACGACAGAATGATTCTGTGCCATTAGTGGAGCTGCTCCTTTTTTTACCAGGTCTGAATGAAATATTTTAGTTTAACTGTCAGAAAATATAAAGACATATGTAACTAAGGTATATAAAACGCTATGCAATTGTTTATTTTCTGCCAGCTTTTTATTGATCCTCAGCCTTACCTGATGGTAAAGGATGAAATAAACAATAATTTATTGAATTTTGCTCATTACAAACTTGTGTGTATAATTTCAAATATGCATGTAATGTATTAATATTTTGTGCTCTCATTTCTGGGACACTACCTCATACACATCAGCTTCCCCTGTGACCAGACATTTACATGAATCTGCTGGCAAAGTTATGTGCTACACTAGATATCTACTGTTTTTTTGAAATATAACTTGAAATGAAGAAACTACAGCATTACAGTATAACTGATGGTTATTTTAGTTTTTGGTAACTGGGTACCAATATCAGCTTGTAGAAGAGCTTACAATACTTAAACGTAACCCGTAGTTATTTTTGCTTTTGGCAACTAGTGGCCACTAGTTCTATTTATAAACAGGAAACATTGTTGATTCAATTACCTGCCATTAAAAATGTGGCTCTACCTGTTCACAGTCTAAGTAGCATTAATTATGTTAATGCTTACATTATTTTGATCACAGACCGAGGTAGCCAATATTTTTACTGTCATATTAACCATGTTTTGTTGTTTATATTAATTTTTATGTGTCATGTCTCATTTTGTGTATATGCTGTCATCACAGCATTTTAAAGCTGTTTAGAGGTGTCTAACTTGTTTTAATGTCTGGTTAAGGAAGTAATTTGGTATGTTGTTTTTTTATCACATGACTGGGTAGGGGATTTTAAACTGATGAAGGCATTTCATGCTGAAAGTAGTTTTCTGTGAAATTGTCCCTATCTAGAATAAAGCAATTTGCTTTGTAGCTAGCTCCCAGTGATGAGCTGTTTGTTTCGGAATTTAATTAAAACAATAGGAAGCCACAACAAAACATTCCCATCACAACAAATCATTCATAGTGGGTGACTCAGAAATTTTAATTTTAAAAATATATATGCATAACTACACATACAGAAAACGTTTAAAACAGCACTTATTTATTAGTGAGT